>NC_045966.1:11742919-11905327 GCF_010909765.2 Amblyraja radiata | reverse complement strand
GAAACAGTGAACATAATCAAAGACCACTCACACCCCAGTTATTCCCTCTCCTCTCCTCTCTCATCAGGAGCGTTTGCGGAGATCGGCAGAAGTTACAGAGTCCAGAATATATCTGACTCTTGAACAGCCCTCTAATATGCTACGGATATATTCAATGTCTTGCAATTTACCTCTTTGAGGTCATTGCACTTTCTTAAATCTTTGCTTTCTCTGTCGCTGTAACATATATGCAGTTTGTTTTCTCTTTTTCACTCGGTTTATTTTTTCGTATGCACTACCTCGTATTCATGTATAATATGTTTTGCCTGGATAGTACGATAAACAGCTTCTGACTGTCTCAGTCCACATGACAGTAATAAAATCAATGCCAATACCTCTGGGACAGAAGAAGGGTTTCGACCCGATACGTTGCCTATTTCCTTCGCTCCATAGATGCTGCTGCACCCGCTGAGTTTCTCCAGCATTTTTGTGTACATCTGGGACGACTGTTTGCTCCCTACATATGCTCCAGCAAGTACACAAATAATTCAGATTAGAGACACAGCATGGAAATGTGCCCTTTGGCCCACTGTCCGCTGTGACTATTGATCACCCATTCACATTATTCCTATATTATCCCACTTTCTCATCGACTCGCTGAACACTAGGGATAATTTGCAGAGGTCACGGAGGAAACCCACGTGGTTGCAGGGAGAACATGCAAACTCCACACAGACAGAATTGTGAAAGGCTTGGATACAGCAGTGGGAGAGTCTTGGACTAGAGGTCGTAACCTCAGAATTAAAGGACGTTCTTTAAGGAAGGACAAAAGAAGAAATGTCTTTAGTCAGATGGGGGTGAATCATTAGAATTCTTTGCCACAAAAGGCTGTGGAGGCTGTTAGTGGATATTTTTAAGACAGAGATAGATAGATTCTTGATTACTACAAGTGTCAGAGGTTATGGGGAGAAGGCAGGAATGGGGTTAGGAGGGAGAGATAGATCAGCCATGATTGAATGGCGTAGACTTGATGGGCCGAATGGCCTAATTATACTATCACATGACTTACTTATGACCATGTGACAACACCCGTGGTCAGGATCGAATTCAGTCTCTGACACTGTGAGGCAGCAATTCTACTGTTGCTCCACTGTGCTGGGGGAATGTTGATCACCTACACTCTCGGGGCAATTTACAGCGGCCATCTCGCATGTGGGATGTGGAGGGAGACCTGAACACTGGAGGAAACCCATGTGGTCACTGGGGAACATGCAAACTCCATGCAGACAGCACCCGAGGTGGGGATTGTAATCTGGCACTGTGAGGCAGCGGCTCTGTGCCGTCCACATCTTCAGAACATCTTCACGGTGGGCGCAGCGGTAGAGTCGCTGCCTTGCATCGAATGCAGCGCCAGAGACCCGGGTTCAATCCCGACTTCGGGTGCTGTCTGTACAGAGTTTGTACGTTCTCCCCGTGACCTGCGTGGGTTTTCTCTGAGATCTTCGGTTCCCTCCCACACTCCAAAGACGTACAGGTTTGTAGGTTAATTGGCTTGGTAAATGTAAAAATTGTCCCTAGTGGGTGTTGGAGAGTGTTAATGTGTGGGGATCGCTGGTCGGCGCGGACCCAGTGGGCCGATGGACCTGTTTCCACGCTGTATCTCTAAATTAAACTAAAACATTTTAAAAGTGCAATTAAAGCTGCATTGTATTTAAGTAAACATGCCCTTTCACAAAACGATCACTCAGCAAACAATCCTTCTTCCCGCAGGCAACTCAAGTTGTTGTGAACATTCAGTTGTCAATGCTTGTATTCCATCAAACTTTCACCAGGTGGCAGTAACTTCCCATCTCTGACACAGCAACACGTTTCTAAGTTAACACAAGCAATTCTTAATAGTCACCAATGACAAAAACATCTCATAGGTTCCAGCTTTTGGGAGATTTGTCTTCCTCCCTCCCCTCCCTCCCTCTCCCCCCCCCCCCCCCCCCTTCCACCCCCCAACAAGGGCCCCGACCAGAAACATCAGAGTGAGGCCCAGCGCAAACTGGAGGAACAGCACCTCATGTTTCTCTTGGGTACTTTACACCCCAGCAGTATGAAAGTTGGCTTCTCTAATTTCAGATAGCCCTCACTTTCTCCCTCCTTCCCCTCCCCCTTCCCAGTTCTCCTACTGTCTCCACCTACTTTCTATCTTTCCCCCCGACATCAGTCTGAAGAAAGGTCTCGACCCGAAGAAAGGTCTCACCCATTCTTTCTCTCCATAGATGCTGCCTCACCCGCTGAGTTACTCCAGCATTTTGTGTCTACCTTTGATTTTATCCAGCATCTGCAGTTCTTTCTCACACATCACCTATCCATGTTCTTCAGAGTTGCTTCCTGACCCATTGAGTTACTCCAGCACTTCGTATCTTTTTTCAATCTCTTAAGTTAACATCACAACAAAGAAGGGAGTGTATGTAAAACTGAATAGTTTTACGTTCAATAAGTCAGGAGCACATGGTAAGGTTTGATAAAGAAATATTAGAATAATAAAACTATTTTCGGTATTTTACATATCAAAACACATTGTAATTCACATATTGTAAAGGAACAAAAATATAATTCCATCTCTATGGTATTACTATTCTCTATGTGTAACATATTGTGGTTTTTATGATCCTAGATTTTAGCTTAGTTTAGAGATACAGCATGAAAAAAGGCCCTTCATCCCACCGAGATCGTGCTGATCAATGATCATCCATACACGTTCTATTCTACACTCTAGGCACAATTTACAGAATCTAATTAACCTATAAACCTGCGCGTCTTTGGAATGTGGGAGGAAACCGGAGATCCTGGATAAAGCCCACTCATTGATGTATGTTAAATGCATGGCCCAGCACAACCAACTATATCATAATATTGATTCATGCTAATGATAAGATAAGATAAGATAGAATTTATTTGCCACACAACCAGGGTCGGTGGAATTTGGGTTGTCAGCAGCGATACAATAATAAAGAACACACAACCACAATAAAAATGTAACACAAACATCCACCACAGCATTCATCACTGTGGTGGAAGGCACAAAATTTGGCCAGTCCTCCTCCATTCCCCCCCCGTGGACAGGACCAGAGTCCAGAGTCAGTCCAGGATCGGCTCTTCCTCACCGGAGACCGCGGCTTTAAGTTGTTGTAGGCCGCAGGCCGGCGGTCGAGATTTAAAGTCCCCGCCGCAGCCAGAAGCACCGTAGACTGCAGGACCGGCGGTCGAAGCTCCCCTCCAGGGGTGATGGTAAGTCCATGCCGGCCCCGCGGTAGAAGTTGGCTGCGTGCCGGCAGTGATGGCTTCTTCTTCCCCCGGGTCCCCCACGAGGGATCCCGGGCTGTAGACGCCGCACCAGCTGGAGCTCTGCAGACCGCGGCTTCAGGCTGCGACTTCAGGCTGCCGGCTGCCCCGGGCCAGCGAAACAGAGCGCTCCCCTCCAGCGAGCCCCAGCGAGGGCTCACCCGCTCCACATCGAGAGTCCACGCTGCGCCCGCCGCTGAAGCCCCGGGCGCGTCTCCGGGAAAGGCCGCACCGATCCTTGATGTTAGGCCACGGGGGAGGCGACCTGGTAAAAGTCGCCTCTCCATGGAGGAGGCGACCGAAGCGGTTTCCCCCTTACCCCCCCACACCACCCCCCCACACAAAACACACAAAGGAACATTAAGCACATACTTTAAAACATACTAAAAAATAAAAAAAAGTTGAAAAAACTGACGCGCTGCTGACAAGGCTGCACACAGAGGAGCGCCCCCTACAGACATGTGATGATATATACTTAAAAAAACAGTCTGGGTGGTAAGCTGTGGAAATTCCAATTTGACACCTTTATTGTCGATTTTCTGTGGCTGTTCTGTTAAAGTAACAACAGATGAACGGGAGAATCCTTGCTGAAACTTGTCTGTGTTTGCAGCTGCCATCATGGCTCTGTGTGCCCTATCCAAGGATTCCCTTTGCCGAGCCTTTAATCTGTTTGAGCCAAACCTCTGAAGCTGGAGTGAGATGTGCAGAGGTGAAGAGACACGATGTGGACACGAGATATATCTGTCAGCAGAGGGACTCAAATATTCATAAACGTTGAGGTGGAGTACCTACAGATATAACATGTGAGTCACAGTGGGAGAGAATTATACAAGAAATGAAGGGCAATAGTAAAAAATTGAATAAGAGACAAGCGGCTCAGTGGCGCAGCGGTAGAGTTGCTGCCTTCAAGTCAAGTCAAGTTTATTCATCACATACACATACGAGATGTGCAGTGAAATGAAAAGTGGCAATGCTCGCGGACTTTGTGCAAAAAACAAACAAACTAACAAACTACAAACGGAATGGAACAGAATCACATATTCTTTTACATATTAAATATTGTGGGCAGAAGGAAAAAGGGAAAAAAAAAACAGCAATATTTAAAAAAACTGTAGAATGGTTCAGTAAAGTTAGTCCCTGGTGAGATAGGAGTTTACAGTCCTAATGGCCTCTGGGAAGAAACTCCTTCTCAACCTCTCCGTTCTCACAGCATGGCAACGGAGGCGTTTGCCTGACCGTAGCAGCTGGAACAGTCCGTTGCAGGGGTGGAAGGGGTCTCCCATGATCTTATTGGCTCTGGAGTTGCACCTCCTGATGTATAGTTCCTGAAGATGGGCGAGTGTGCTTACTGCGCCAGAGACCCGGGTTCGATCCTGGCTACGGCTGCTGGTCTGTGTGGAGTTTGTTCGTTCTCCCCGTGGCCTGCGTGGGTTTTCTCAGAGAACTTTGGTTTCCTCCCACACTCCAAAGACGTACGGGTTTGTAGGTTAAATGGCTTGTAAAAATTGTCCCCTGTGTAGCATTGTGTTAATGTTCGGGGATCGCTGGTCAGTGCGGACTCGGTGGGCCGAAGGGCTTGTCTCCGCACTGTATCTCTAAATTAAACTAAACTAAACTAACTAAACAGAGCAGATCAAACAACGTTACAATCAATAAGAATTTCCAGGATGCAGAATAAAATAGATAAATAATAATAATAATAATAATAATACACTTTATTACGGACTCGAGGTCCAGACAAGGGGCAACATTACATTAAAAATGCATTGCATATTAAATATCATAAATATATATAAAGTCATGGTATATCACATAAAAACATCATAATTTAACAAAAACCCACAATACTTAAGTTAAAAATCCAGATTAAAAGATGATCAATGTCCTACAACGAGACAACGATACCAGTGTCTCCACAGCTGGGATTCGTAGCGTGTAGTGCTAACCCTTATGTTTGTCAAGGCCACAATAAGCACATTTTTAGAGTCATTTATCCTGCAAATGAATTTATACATGTGGTGTCTTAGGATAGCTTCTAAAGTACTGACTCCTGCAGCCACAAACATATTACTGGCACTACACCATCTAGGTTGCCTTAACAGTGTTCTCATGGCATCGTTATATGCCACCTTTAGTCTCTGCATACTTGTCTTTAAATAGTTCGACCACAGGTGCGCAGTGTAGAGTGGTGTGCAATATGCTCTAAATAGCGACATCTTCACCACATCTGCACACGCACCAAATTTACGCAAGAGGATATTTGCCTGTACATACAGCATGCGTCGTTGCCTATAAATATCCTCATCTCCAGATAAAATGTTAGTTTCGTTGCAGATTCATCTTGCAAATTTTAGATAATGCTGCGTTTAAAACAAATATGTGGTAGAAATTAACCCCCTCCTTTTCTGCAAAAGCAAACTCTACAAACTCTACAATCTTTGGGGCGGCACAGTGGCGCAAGAATAGAGTTGCCCCTTTACAGCGCCAGAGACCCGGGTTCGATCCTGACTACAGGTGCTGGCTGTGCCGAGTTTGTATATTCTCCTTTTGACCACATGGGTTTTCTTTGGGTGCTCCGGTTTCGTCCTACACTCCAAAGATGCACATGTTTGTAGGTTCATTGGCTTTGGTAACTTATAAAATGTCACTAATTATGTAGGATAGTGCTAGTGTACGGGGTGATCGCTGTACACCACAGACTCTGTGGACCGAGCGTTGTAAATCTAAAGTTTAGTTTGGAGATGAAGCGTGGAGACAGGCCTTTCGGCCCACCGAGACCGCACTGACCAGCGATCCCCGCACACCTAAACTATCCTACACACACTAGGGACAATTTACAATTTTGGAGCGTCTTTGGAGTGTAGGAGGATACTGGAGCACGCAGGTCAAGGGGAGAAAGGACAAACTCTGTAGAGACAAGCACCCGTAGTTTGGATTGCATCCGGGTCTCTGGCGCTGGAAGGCAGCAATCCAACTTTGCGCCACCGTGCCACTCTAAAGTCTGAAGTCTAAAGCTAGAAATCTGAAACAAATGGTAAAAATACCGGAAATTCTCAGCAGGTTAGGCACAGCTGCAGTGACAGAAAGAGTTGTTAATCTTTCAAAGCCATGGAACATCTGTCAGAATTGCTTTCATAACTATACTGCAACAAGCTACAACTGTCGAACAATGCATCAGTAAAATTATTGTTTTGTTTAGTCAGTGGTAAGGCAAAGATTCAGTGCCTTCTCCGTATGCTTACAGTATGTCTAGACTGCTCTGGAGAGTTGAACACCTATTGGCAATGGAAACACAAGAGACTGCAGATGTTACAAATACTGAGTAAATACTGGGTTAGGCAGCGTCTGTGAGGTGAAATGGACAGATGACGTTTCAGGTCGGGACCATTATGAAGATGGGTTTTCCTTCCACTGCTGCTGCCTAATTCTTGCTATTGATCGAGTGCAGCGTAGGTTCACCAGGTTAATTCCCGGGATTACGGGACTGTCATATAGGCAGGCAACACCCGGAGTCAGGATGGAACCCGGGTCTCTGGCGTTGTAATGCAGCAACTCTAACGCTACGCCACCGTGCCACCCTTTGTATACAAAAACAAAGAGTTTGACTGTGCCTAGGTACATGTGACAATAAAGTATCATCATCATCAACCTGTAAGTTTCTTACCGGTTGAATGCAATGGGTCAAATGCTCCTTTGCTTTGCTGTGAATGTGTATAATGCTAGGATTGAGTGTTGGTGCTGGGGCCAATGTTCGGTGCCAAGTAGGAGCTTGAAATTTAATATCAGATATGTAAAGAGTGCAAACATTTTCTTTTGTAGCGTATCTCTAATTACAGTAAATTATAACCTGGCGTTATTTTGACATCAAGCACAACTGATTATTTGTGCCATTAATTATACTGTCTTCCTCGTTCAACTGACTGAAGCAATGTTGAAGATTGGCGCAGGTTCATTACTCTGCCTCAGTGCTGCCTTTGACAAAAGAGGTTCAAAATCTTGCCCCCACTTTCACACACATCGGATTGACTTTTTGAACTTGGGAATTAGAATTCCACACACCACCAATGCTCGTTCTCTAGCTCAAACCTGCCCACCTACGTTGATGTCGACTTTGTTATCCGGAAGAAACCATGTTGTGGGAAAAGACTTTTGTTTTTTGGGCTGTAGTTAATGGTTCAATGGCGCTCTATTTGTTACATATGCAACTGCACATTGAAATTATTTTTTTGCATGTATTATGCACACCGCCGTCTTTCCTCCGTTATTCAAAATCCAAAGTCCGATCGGCCCGCCCGATGTACTGGAGCAGTTCTCCCGAACCGACGTCCCTCTACTGTCCTAGCCTCGCCCGGCCATCTTTGTGTCCCAGGGGTGCCTCCTGCAGCTCTGGAGGTATTACCACGGTTCACCATCCTACCAGCTCACTTCTAGCGACCAACATCTCCAGCTCCCTCCCGGTCCCACCGACCGACGAACATTATGTTCTGACAAAGGATCTCAACACGAAACGTCACCCATTCTATCCAGAGATGCTGCCTGACCCGCTGAGTTAATCCAGCATTTTGTGTCTATCTTTGGTTTAATCCAGCATCTGCAGTTCCATCCTACAACATTGATATAGACGATAGACAATAGGTGCAGGACTAAGCCATTCGGCCCTTCGAGCCAGCACCGCCATTCAATGTGATCATGGCTGATCATCCACAATCAGTACTCCGTTCCTGCCTTCTCCCCATATCCCCTTGACTCCGCTATCTTTAAGAGCCCTATCTAGCTCTCTCTTGAAAGTATCCAGAGAACCGGCCTCCACCACCCTCTGAGCCAGAGAATTCCACAGACTCACACCTCTCTGTGTGAAAAAGTGTTTCCTCATCTCCGTTCTGGCCCTTGCTTCTGGACTCCCCCAACATCGGGAACATGTTTCCTGCCTCTAGCGTGTCCAAACCCTTAATAATCATATATGTTTCAATAAGATCCCCTCGCATCCTTCTAAACTCCAGAGTATACAAGCCCAGCCGCTCCATTCTCTCAGCGTATGACAGTCCCGCCATCCTGGGAATGAACCTTGTGAACCTACGCTGCACTCCATCAATAGCAAGAATAGAAAGATATTGATGTGTCAGAATAATCACAACTACTTATGAAGGCATTGAAGAAATTAAGATGAGTTCAGTTAAACGAACAAGGAATTTGGTGTCGTAAGATTGCCTTGGGAAAGTGAAAAACAGAACCTGCATCCCCTTTCAATTCTTGACAATGACAGTTGCCAGTTGCAAGAACTCATTGTGTATCAGGTGTCACAGCTGTACCACTTGTTTGCCTCTCCTCCTGTAGACTGGCACCAGTACCTAGTTTACTCTGCGTGTTAAAGGTCCCTACGAGGTCAGTGGTAATTCATGATCTGCGCGCTCTCTGCGAGTTCAGCGGAATAAAATAAAATTAATGTAGACACAGTGAAGGCACGGTGGCGCTGCGGTAGTCGTGCTGCCTCACAGCGCCAGAGACCCCGGTTCGATCTTGACTATGTACCGAGTTTGTACATTCTCCCGGTGACGGTTTGAGCTTTCTCAAGGTGCTCCGGTTTCCTCCCGCGCTCCAAAGACGTGCAGGTTTGTAGGTTAATTGGCTTCTGTAAATTGTCCCTCGTGTGTAGGATAGAACAAGGGTACAGTTGATCGTGGATTGGCGCGGACTCGGTGGGCCAAAGGGCCTGTATCCATACTGTATCACTAAAAAACAAGGAACTGCAGATGATAGAATCTTGTGTCGAACATAAAGTGCTGGAGTAACTTAGCGGGTCAGACAACGGCTCTGGAGAACATGGATAGGTGACGTTTCGATTTGGGATCCTTCTTCAGACTGATGGACAGAATCCAACTAAAATTAATTATTCTGTATCAGAATATTCCACATCCAGTAGGAGGCCATGAGGAATTACACAATTGGACTCTCAATCTTCCTCTTCTGTACACTTGATATTGAACATGGAAAAGTACAGCATAGGAACAGTCCCTTCGGCCCACTATGTCTGCGCCGAACATGTTGTCAGGCTAAATCAAATCTCATCTGCTTGCACATAGAAACATAGAAACATAGAAAATAGGTGCAGGAGTAGGCCATTCACTGCCCTTCGAGCCTGCACCGCCATTCAATATGATCATGGTAATATGATCCATATCCCTCCATTCCTTGCATGACCATGTGCCTATCCAAAAGCCTCATACATGAAAACTTCATTGGTGCATCTATTGATAAAATTAATGGACCCCTTGTGGTCCGTTATAGCGAGGGTTTAGTGTATATCAATTTTAGTTTAGTTTCAGTTTAGAGATACAGTGCGGAAACAGGCCCTTCGTCCCCACCGAGTCAGCGCCGACCAGCCATCCCTTCACACTTTCACTGTCTTACAAACACTAGGGACAACTTACATTGATACCAAGCCAATTAACCTACAAACCTGTACGTCTTTGGAGTGTGGGAGGAAACCGGAGATCCTGGAGAAAACCCACGCGGGTCACGGGGAGAAGGTACAAACTCTGTACAGACAGCAACCGTAGTTAGGATCGAACCCGGTTCTCTGGCACTGTAAGGCAACAACTCTACCCCTGAGCCACCGTGCCGCCCCGTACCACCCTGAAGGCTCACAGAAAGATTTACTGTTCAATAATTTCTTATGGCTTTTGAGGAAAACTTATCAAAAAATGAATTAGGGTCACAGTTGGTAATAGTATGGTTGAAGCCTTCCTCTTCTGTGCCTATCTCGTGAGTGCAAAGGTTTCAAAGGTCTTTTATTGTCACATGTACCAATTAAGGTACAATGAAGTTGCATGCAACAAAATATGGATCTCAATAAATGAGACAACCGATGCTGTGGGTAGATATGTTGCCAATATGGTCATCGGTACACTGGAGGCAGGTCAACCATCAAAGGTGTATTTGTTGACATCGGAAGTATTGGAGAAGTCAAACAGCTCAACTATTGCTCAGTTATTTACATCTTCACTTGCTGTACTTTGACAAGAAGGGATAAAACACGAGAATGTTCTTCTGTTTGTGATCTAACGTTTTATTCCCCAAAATATTGCATTTGACATGCTTAGCTCAAGGACTTTATGATGACATGCATTTGACATGCTTAGCTCAAGGACTCAATTGCCAAGCACACACGGAGCTTGTTTCCAAATGTCGATCGCCTAGTTTCCAATGTCAAGAAAATCTTCCTCAAAGCACCGTCACATGTAATAATAATAATAATAATAATAATAATAATAATAATAATAATAATAATAATAATAATAATAATAAATACTTTATTGATCCCCTCAGGGAAATTCAGATGTCCAGAAGCCCCCAACCAACAAACCCACAGATTCAAAACGCACGCAGACAGAAAATACATAGAATACAATGTGGACACTACCTGAGAGCAATAAATACTTAAAAAGACCAATAATTAACAGTTAAAAATTAAAAATTGCAAAATGCATCCCCCTACAGCCTAGCGGTCCGAATTATAAAATCTAATTATATGTTGTTCAACGAAATGGCACCTGAGATTCCGCTACTCCCTCAGCCCGTTTTGACGAGGTGGGGTACATGGCTCTCTGCTGTACTCTACTATGCTGCAAATTTTGAAAAGGTAAAATAAATCGTCAACTGTTTTGAAGAAGAAGAATCTGCTACAGTCAGGATCGTCAGTGAAATCATGCAGGAAAAGTCCCTCTACCGCGATCTTGTGTTTATTGCTTCCAATTTCGCAAACTTCCCACAAGCTATCACTTCCCTTGAGAAACATGGCAAAACATTAGTGAATAACTTGCAGGTTTTCAACAAAGTAACTGACGATATTCATAAAGTTCCTGGCGATGTAGGTACAGACATACAAGGAAAATGTGAGAGAGTGATTTTAGCTAACAAAGATCTTGAAGAAATAGAAAACATAGCTAAAGTTCTCAAAGGTAGTTGTAATGCACAAGATATCGACATGAATATAGAGTCCGTAGCTTGTTTCGGGTATGCACCAGTGACCTCAGCTGAAGTAGAAAGACGTTTTTCGCAACTGAAGCATATTCTGTCCGACAGACAGCATAGTTTAACACCAGATATTATGAAAAAATGCTAGTAATTATGTGCAACCAGGCAACATTAAATAACAGGTCATTTAAATTATCATTTTTAACCATATTTTGGTGGTGGAAATAAATGCCTTTTTTGACAATTAATGCCTTTTTCGTGCCTTTTTTTGTATTTATTATGCCTTTTTGCCTGCCTATTTCAGAGTTTTTTAGTGCCTAATCATCCTGACTCTAGAGATATGTGAATTACCATACAGCCATACACAAATAAAAGCAACAAGACACACAACTACATAAAGGTTAACATAAACATCCACCACAGCAAATTCCCCACATTCCTCACAGTGATGGAAGGCCAAAAAGTCCAATCTTTTCCCTCTTTATTCTCCCGTGGTCGGGGCAGTCGAACCATCCGCAGTCGGGGCGATCGAAGCTCCCGCGTCGGAGCGATCGAAGCCCCTGCGGCTTGGAGTTCCCGAAGTCGGTCTCTAACCAGAGACTGCAAGCTCCGTGATGTTTAAGTCCGCAAGCTCCCACGGTTGGAACTCCGAGGTCGATCCCTGGCAAAAAGACCGCGGGCTCTGCGATGTAAAATCCCCGTAGGCTCCCCGCGGTGGAGCTCTCAAAAGTCAGTTTCCAGCAAAGGCCGCCAACTTCTCGAAGTTAGGCCGCAGGGCGGATAGAGATACAATACGGGAAAAAATCGTAGAGTGCTTGAGTTCTGAGCTAAATTGACTAAAACCATGAGATCCTAGTAGCACAAATCAGCAAATGTGGCTGAAACTGCATTTTTAGATATTCTAATATTTAAAGATAATTAGTTCTACCTGAAGGCACAGAAGCAGCACGAGTCATTTTTTACCCTAATGCCTGGGTGGTATATTCTCCAGTGTTGCAGCATTAATCTGACTTTCATCCCATTGATTTCAATGATGATAATGAAAATTGCCAGGGATATTCTACAAACAGAATCACAACTCTACAAAGTCGGAGGAGGCACAGTGGCACAGCTGGTAGAGCTGCTGCCTCACAGCCTCAGAGACCCAGGTTCGATCCTGTGTGGAGTCTGTGTGTAGTTTGCACGTTCTCCCTGTGACCACATGGGTTTTAGAAACATAGAAAATAGGTGCAGGAGTAGAGGCCATTTGGCCGTTCGAGCCTGCACCGCCATTCAATGTGATCATGGCTGATCATCCAACTCAGTATCCTGTACCTGCCTTCTCTCCATACCCCCTGATCCCTTTAGCCACAAGGGCCACATCTAACTCCCTCTTAAATATAACCAATGAACTGGCCTCAACTACCTTCTGTGGCAGAGAATTCCAGAGATTCTCTGTGTGAAAATGTTTTTCTCATCTCGGTCCTAAAAGATTTCCCCCTTATCCTTAAACTGTGACCCCTTGTTCTGGACTGCCCCAACATCGGGAACAATCTTCCTGCATCTAGCCTGTCCAACCCCTTAAGAATTTTGTAAGTTTCTATAATATCCCCCCTCAATCTTCTAAATTCTAGCGAGTTTTCTCCTGGTGCTCCGGTTTCCTCCCACAGCCTGAAGCCGTGTTGTTTTGGAGGTTAAGTTGCACCCAGTGTGTAGAATGTGGATGCGTAAGTGGGATAACATGTGTGACTGGGTGATCAATGGTCAGTATGGACTTAGTTGGTCGAAGGGCCTGTTTCCATGCTGTATAACTAAACTAAACTAAACTGAACTCAAATAAACTAAACTAAACTAAAGTCCGTAGAGTTTCTCTTTTGTTTTTGTTGTGTTGAGATCTGAGGTTTACAGTGTTGTAACCTTTATTTGACGAGAAGAAAACGAACAGGGTTTATCTCATAACGCTTACTTCCAATTGACTAAATTGCTGATAGGTAGTGGGAACATTAACTCATTTGTAAAAATATACCTTAGAGATAATTATCTCAGCTGGTGCCTTCTGTCTTTGTTCAGTAAATCTAAATGAACAGACAAAATTGCACGTTATATTAGCCTCTGTTATTTTCACATAAGTCACTCCCATTCAATATCACCTCCTTTGTTGCTGTTTATACTTAGTTATTCAGCTTGGCAGGTTTTAGAATTGACAAAGAGCGAGAGAGAGCGAGAGAGAGGAGAGGCGTGTGCTTGCAGTGGTTCTGACTGAGCTTACTCCCACTCCGTCTGATTTGTTAATCGGGCCCAGGCTCCGTGATATTTCTCGGGCGCCAGCTCCGCACAACTTGAGCCGCCTTTCCGAGTTGCCCAGCGTGCCGTTTTGTGATGCGAGGAGACGCATACTGCACAGAATGCTCCTGCACATTCTGCACCTCCTTGCCTTTGTCTTCCATCCGGACACGCCTTGGCGGTCCGTGTTACCACCTGAAGGCGGGGGGGAGGTCTCTACAGGGGAGTTCCCTTTACATTGGCGACCCGGGGTGGAGAGTGTTGCGCAGAGCGGTGGCGTGTAATAAACATTTGAGTTGGTTCACGAGCTCGCCGGCTGACTGTATTTTCTGCGGCGAGGAAGAGACCGTGTTCCACGTGTATACGGAGTGTGTGAGGTTGCGGCCCCTGTACCAATATCTGAAGGGGCTGTTCCTCAAGTTTTGATTGCATTTTAGTCCTACGATCCTGGTGTTTGGACTCAAGGCCGGGAGTGGGGAGAGCCGATCGGGAGGGGGTGGGAACTCCCTGTCTGTTTGCTCCTGGGCCTGGCAAAGATGGCCATTCGCGGGTCCAGGAGAAGGAACACGCGGTGTCCACGGGGACTCTGGAGGCCTTCCGTGAATGCTGGTCGCCGCGTGGGGTCGAGAACACTGTAAATAATGACTGTACCATTGTACTATAATGATTGCTTGATGTATTGTAACCTTTAAATGTGTTTTTGATATGCTGTATTATGCATTTTGCTGAATAAAGTCCTTGGAATAAAAAGAGAGAGAGTGTGTGTCATAGAGAATCACACTCCGTGGAAACAGGCCCTTTGGTCCAACTTGCCCACGCCTACCAACATGTCCCATCTACACTAGTCCTATCTGCCTGCATTTGGCCCATAACCCTCTAAATCTATCCTATCCATGTACCTGTCTAAATGATTCTTAAACCTTGTGATGCTACCTGACTCAACTCCATTCTTAGCTCATTCCATACACCCACCACCCTTTGTGTAAAAAGTTACCCCTCAGGTTCCAATTAAATCTCCCCCCCCCCCCCCCTTTGGTTCTTGGTTTCTTGGTCCTCCAAAATATTCCAAATGGAATTTAAACTGGAGGTGGTGAAGGGAGGGCTTAAGCCAGAAAGGGTTATTGGGAACAAAGAGCTACTTTAAATTTAGTTGCATCTGGTTGGGTAACTATAGTTGGGTGGAGATTATTCCATGCTTTAATTGTGCGGGGGAAGAACGAATTGCTGTACACATCTGTCTTTGTAGCTGGGATCACAAATTGGATCGAATGCCCTCGTCTGCTCCTAATTGGTTTGGGTTTGGTGTAGGTCTTGTAGTCTATGTCTAGCTGACCATTTAACATTTTGTAAAAACAGGTCAAACGGTGAGCTTCACGTCTGTCTTGGAGAGGGTTCCACCCCAGAGAATTCAGAAGTTTGGTGACACTCGCTTCTCTCTCATAGGTGTTAGTAACAAATTGAGCTGCCTGTCTTTGGACACGTTCGATGGAAGAAATTTTTTTATTTGTGTATGGGTCCCATGCTGCAACTGCGTAGTCCAAATGAGGTCTAACGAGGGTGAAGTATAGCTTCTCCTTGACAGAAGTTGAACAATGATGAAAGTTGCGCCTCAGGAAGTTTAGGACACCTGTTGCTTTCACTGTTGCATGATGAGTCTGACCATTGCAACACAGATCATTCTGCCATTTGATGCCACGATACTTGGTTTGTTTGGATTTTTCAAGGGTGGCACCAAGTATATTGTAAGATGTTTCGCCTGGATTCCTCTTTCTGGTGGCACGCATAGTTTCACATTTGGAAGGGTTGAACTGCATGCCCCATTGTTGTGACCACTCAACCATAGTATCAAGATCCTTTTGGAGAGCATCTTCATCATCAGCTGACTTAATTGGACGGTACAGCAAACAATCATCAGCGAATAGTCTGGTCGTACTTGCGACTTTTTCATGGATGTCATTTAAACCTCAACTTAAAACTCTGGTTCTTGATTCCCCTCCTCTAGGCAAGAGACTCTGTGAATCTACCCGACCTATTCCTCCCATGATTTTGTACACTATAAGATCACCCCTCATCCTCCTGCACTCTGAGGAATGAAGTCCCAGACTGCTCAACCTCTCCATAAAGCTTTATCATAGCTAAATGCCTCTGCTCACTGGTAATGTTTGTGTAAGCGGTGGAGTGAACAGAAATTGAAATGAAAAGTGTTTGTGAGGCTGCCTCTCTTTATGGTGCAATACCAGTTTTAATTAGTCTGTTGCAAACACCAATGGTAATAACTGCCTCCCTTCTCTCTCTTAAAGTTTATGATCAAGAAAGCATTGATTTGTGATTTTCATGGAAAATTGCCAGAATCACCACATCTGATCATCAAAACATCACTGAATTCTCAGTGATCCTGTAATCCCATGCCGTAAAAGCAGAAATTGACTTTTTCCTTCATCAAAACATATTGCTTTATTTGAAAAAAGTACAAATTCAGACTTCAAAATTCCTAAACAGTGGAAAAACCATGACCTTCCATGCAATTGAAAGAAAACGAGTCAGAAGAAAGGTCTCGGCCCTAAACGCCAACTGCTCCTTTTCTCCAGAGATGCTGCCTGACCCGCTGAGTTACTCCAGCATTTTGTGTCTATCTTCAGTGTAAACCAGCATCTGCAGTTTATTCCTGCACAAGTTTAACTTTTCATCCTGATAATGATGATTCTATTTTTCATAAAACCCAATCATGGTCTGTTTGTCTTTGTTTTTAATGGATTTGAGTACATGACTAAGGACATGTTATTGTAATTAGATAGGGTCCCGGTGAGATTAGAATTTTGTGTAGAGGGTTCTACTCCTGATCCGGGAAAGATATACTTGTAATAATGGAAATATAACAAAGATTCAATGCTTGATTCAGGGATGAGGTTGTGATCAAGGAGGAGAAATTAAGAAGAGTATGTTCTTTAGAGTTTAGAAGATGAAGAGGTGGCTTCATTGGAACATAAAATAGATCTTGACAGGGTAGATGCAGGGATGATGATTGTCTTGTATGGGTGACTTTAGACTTTTTTAGACTTTAGAGATGCAACGTGTAAATGCGGAGCCCATCAAGTCCGCTCTGACCAGCGATCCCCGTACATTAACACTATCCTACAAACGAAGGGCAATTTGCGATTTACAGAAGCCAATTAACCTACTAAACCTGCACGTCTTTGGAGTGTGGGAAGAAACTGAAGCACCCGGAGAAAACCCACACAGTCACAGGGAGAGCGTATTAACTCTGTACAGACAACACCAGTGGTCAGGATTGAACCTGGGTCTCCACCACCGTCAGGCAGCAGTTCTATCGCTGCGCCAACCTGCTGGCCTTTTTTTTTTGCATTCATGATAACTTTTTGCAACAGTTTACAAAATAACTCTATCCAACAAAATCTTGCATTTACAATGTGCACAATCAATCAAAACCATGCAAGTTTACTCCAGATTTACACAAATGTAGTATATCCAAGCTTTCCGTATTCAACAATGCGCCTATTCCAGGTATTAACCCAGTAAACCTACTCTGGCCTGTTTCCAAGGCATTAACATCCTTCCTTAAACAGGAAGACTAAACTGTGCACCGAAGCCCCTATGCGATGGTTGCCAACACTCTCTCAAACTGCAGCATAACCAATGCACCACATGAGCAGGCCTTTCTGATCACAATGTCCGTGGTGAAGATGGTGTCAAGTTAAACTAATCTCCTCTACCTGCGGGTGATACACATACCTCCATTCCCAGTATATCCATGTGAAATTAGCTCTCCTAATTTCTTGGGCTTCCTAATGGTCCACATTTTGAGAGCCACGTGCAAGAACACCTAACTGTCCGTATCTCAGAGCTCTGCAACCTTTCACCTTTTAGATAATGTCCTTTATCGATCGCCTAATTTTCATGTCAAAAGAGACGATTTCACATTTTCCTACAACCTGCTCCATTTTGTAGATTAAAAACCTACACATCAACTATCACAAAATGAAAACAGAAAATGTTGGAAACACTCAGCAGGTCCGGCCGCATCTGCGGAAAGGGAAACAGACCTATTGTTCCAGGTCGGATGTCCTTTGTCAGGTTTTCACACCAACCATCGCACAAGCCATTCCTTTAGAGGCCCTAGTATACAATCTATCAGACACAAAGGATCGATAGTTTGCAGCTCGAACAGTTTGTTCAGTAACTTCTTGAGTTTCTCCCTCTCTAACACCAATTTATTGACTTGTTTTGTTATATTGCTTTTATCTTCCGTAGTGAAGACTGATGCAAACTCTAATTAATTTGTTTAATTAATTAACCATCGCCTTGTTTTCCTACATAAATTCTCTGACTCAGTTTCTATTGGATCAATGTCCACTTTATTAACTTTTCTTTAAAAATATATGAGATGGAATATCTTTAGTCAGAGGGTGGTGAATCTGTGGAATCCATTGCCACAGAAGACTGTGGAGGCCAAGTCAGTGGATATTTTTAAGGCAGAGATTTGTCGATTATTGATCAGTACAGGTGTCAAGGATTATGGGGAGGCAGGCGAATGGGGTTGCGAGGGAAAGATAATTAGCCATGATTGAATGATGGAGTAGACTGATGGACCGAATGGCTTAATTCTCCTCCTATAACTTATGAACGTATGAACTAACATTTTTAATCTTTTACTCTGTTTTTACACATCTGGCCAACTTTCCCTGAGTTAACACATCTTTCTTATTCATCATCTAGTAATTGCTTTTACTATTTTTTTATAATCTATGCACTCTTCCCAATATGCAATTATGTGACATTTCGTCAATTTTTCAAGCTCTAATATTTTTATTTATTCGCAATTAGTGGATTCTCTCCTTGGGTATTTTCTTGGGGAATTGACTATTAGGGAACTTCCTTCCTTTTTTTTCCAAATATTCTCATGTTCCATTCATGAAAAAAAAAAAATCATATTAGGCTTTTATATATTCACAACATCCTTTTTAAGAGAACTTGCATTTATTTTTTTTCAACCCTGGAGTTATAAAGAAATTGCAAGCTTGAGTCATCAATAACGGTGAAATGAAATGATTTTCACACAACTTGTTTTATTGCTTGTAATTTCCTGAATTATACCATTGAAAAAGAAATGAAATGAAATGGAAAGAGCTCAATTATCTCACCTCATGTGCGTGAAAATAATACTTTCACGTTTTCACTATTGAGATCAGATTCTTAGAGCAATGTTTTTTGTTAATTTTCTTAACTGCTTCAACCTATTCCGTCACCCTCCCATCTTATTTATTTGCAAAGTGCTGGAGTAACTCAGCGGGTAAGGCAGCATCTCCGGAGAAATCGATGGGTGTCTTTTTGGGTTGGGACCCTTCTTCAGACTGACCCGAAATGTCACCCATCCATGTTCTCCAGAGATGCTGCCTGACCTGCTGAGTTACTCCAGCACTTTATGTCTATCTTCAGTGTAAACCAGCATCTGCAGTTCCTTCCTACGCATGTTGATTTGCAGTGTCCCTAACACACATAAGGAACAGCAAAGCAGGTCTTTAGACTCTTAGTTTTCACCAAACCATCTGTTAAAACAATTTTTATTTTTATTTCATGGACAGTAATAAAATGCCTTTACTGAAAATTCTAAGCTGCCTTTATTTATTTCCTGCTCCAAATCTTAATTTCTTGGCAATTCTTTTTATTAATGCAATTAATTTATACTTGCTGCACTACTTTGCCTATGAAATCTTATGAATTATTAGATATATTTTATAGATATCTACCTCATCAGGTAGCTCAGTATTACCAATCAGGGAAAGTTTTCAAGTTTATTTTAAAACATATTGTTAAAAAAAAGTGGTAAATTACTTTTGATACTTAATAACTTGCTTCATGTCATATTGTCTTCCGAACAAGAGTGTTCAATTTTAAGTCCAAATTTATAATGTAAGCCTTTATCTGCTGTAAAATGCAGCCTGGCCTCTCATCCTTCCATGCTAATAAGGGTGGTAATCATTGTTCTTAAAAGTGTGCTTGTAATGTATTTTGCACAGGCACAAATGAGAAATGCGATATTCTTATTCTTTCTACCCACCTTGTTCCCTGGCTTAGAGGAATAAATTAAAGTAGACCTCAGCTGCAGAATATGGCTAAACTGATTTCTTGTTCATTTGGGAGCTTAAATCACCCAGCAAGAATTGACCGCGTAATTAACTGTCAGTCAACTTTCAATGTCGGTCAGAGCACGTCGTATAATTGTAAGCCCTGCAGCCACCGCCTATTAGGTGTTATTGTAGCGTCTTGCAACTTCTACCTCAGAGTTTGGAAGAATCTCTTTGAATATTGCTCACAACATATTCGGGGGGGAAAAACACAATATTTTAATTGTTACTTTAACTTTTATTTTGAATGTAAAGAAAATTGAAGTGTATGAAATCATGAGGGGAAAACATCGGGGAGATGCACACCGTCCCTTGCCCAGAGTAGGTGAATCGAGGACCATAGGTTTAAGATGAAGGGGAGAAGATTTAACAGGAATCTGGGGAGTAACCTTTTCACACAAAGGGTGGTGGGTGTATGGAACGAGCTGCCAGTGGAGATCTTTGAGGCTGGGACTATCCCAAAGTTTAAGAAATAGTTAGACAGGTACATGGATAGAACAGGGATATGGACAAAACTCAGGCAGGTGGGACCAATGTAGCTGGGACATGTTGTGTGGTTGGTGGGCCTGTTTCCACGCCGTATCAATCTATGACTCTAAAATTGTGCTCCTTGGCAAATGCGTTTATGGTTATAAATGCAATTATGCGAAAAAGAATAAAAAGAAAAGAACAAAATGGGGATTTTTTTTTTGTTTGTTTCTCCATTCTTCATGCTGTCTAAATTAAATGTTTGAAAGGTGTTCACTTGTCCTCTGAAGGCTTTCCAACTGGCCACACAGCAGATGAACAAAACTAAATTTATAACATTCAACAAGGGTGTAATAACACTGCCATGAAATAAAGTGGTTTGGATTACACTGACTTGTGAACACCCCTACACTGAACTACAGTCTTACATTACAGTGCAGACTATTATTTTAAACATTTATAATTGCCGACCTTGATGCCCAGATTACAAGTATAAATATTCTTATTTGTTATTTCATACAGTGTTGTGTTTTCTGACATGCATATTTCCATGCAAACATGCGGTAACACTATCATTAGAGTAACTTTTCCCTGTACTTTAATTCATGATTCATGGCATTAATAACGACCATTATGAACTTTGTGAAAATGGTATATTTTCCCGATAATTTCTGACAGAAAATTTAATGTCAGATGGCAGTGGGTATTTTAAGTTTCAGCTTAGAACATAGTTTTGCAGTTGACATGATTGCATTACTTGTACCTTCCAGTCATTCATATGCAGTGTGTACATACATCAGCTCGCACATAGTACTGTATTTTCTTGTAGTATTTAACACCAGGGCCCAGCGGTAATGTTGCTGCCTTACAGCGGCAGAGACTGCGTTCGATCATGACTATGGGTGCTGTCTGTACGGAGTTTGTGCATTCGCCCTGTGACTGCGTGGGATGTCGTTTCCTCCCACGCTCCAAAGACGTACTGGCTAATCGGCTTGGTATAATTGTAAATTGCCCCTCGTGTGTGTAGGGTAGTGCGAGTGTACGGGGTGATCGCTGGTTGGCGCGGATTCGGTGGGCCGAAGGGCCAATTTCCACGCTGCTTTAGTAAACTAAAGTAAATGAAACCAGCAGGAACAATGAAAATTGTTCGAAAACCAACTGGGATGAATTCAAAAGTGCGAAAGATAATTGCCCCGACATTATTACTATATATTAAAATGCAGGATGACAACAATGTATCTATTCCTATGGATGACTGCAAGATGGTGACCCTTTTGTACAACTGGAAGAACTGCTATCTCTCAGGGCAAGAGACCCAGGTTCAATCCTGACCTCAGGTTGCGGTCTGTGTGGAGTTTGCACCTTCTCCCTATAACTGTGTGGGCTTCCTCCGGGTGCTCCGGTTTCCTCTCACATCCCAAAGACGTGCGGGTTTGTAGGCATCTGTAAATCGCACCCAGTGTGTAGGGAGTGGTCGCTAAAATGTGACAACATAGAACTAGCGTGAACGGGTGATCGATGGTTGGCGTGGATTCGGCGCCTCTTTCCATGCTGTTTCTTTCAATCAATGTCAGAGATTTTATAATGAGTCGGATAAGAAGTACACAACTGACATGGTCGTAGCATATTGTGGCCACCCACAGCCCCATGCACTGACTGTTTCTCCAGCAGAAGTCATGACTCAGAGTATGGGAAGAAGGTACACTGTAACGTCCAGGTTCAGAAGCACCTTCAGGCTATTAAACACTACGGCCTCCAACTGTACATAAATACACACGCACACACACGCACGCACATGCATGCACAAGAATGCACTTACACACACTCACACACACATGCATGCACTTACACATGCACACACACATGCATGCACTTACACACACTCACACACACGTTCATGCACTTACACATGCACACACATGCGCACACACACGCATGCACACACGCATGCATGTACTTACACACACTCACTACTCCATCATTTAGTGTCTATCTTTGGTGTAAACCAGCAACTGCAGTTCCTTCTCACAAATTTTGTCTGTTCCACTGGAAAATCTCCCATATACGTTACAATCCCAGTCACAGCCAACCAACCCATTTTCCAGGGCCTTTCAAAAACGCCTATAAAATCAACATACACTGGAGTTTAAGGTAATTGCATAAACATGGTATGAAGCAGCTCTGCAGAAATAGTTTGTTTTCAGCTCCTCTCACTTGCACAGTTTGTGTGCAATGCTCATAAACAGCAGAATCTACAGCAGAAAGATTCAACCAAAACATCCTCACTTGTGGTTTCTTGACCCCCCCCCCCCCCCCCCCCCCCCACCACCGTCCTCTCAATCTATCAGTTCCTTTGATTCTCCATTCATTTTGTCTTACCTGTCTGAAGAGCTTAACGCACAATATTACAGCTCTCAGATTTGCCAGGCATGCACTCAGTTGAATGCATCGCTTCTCTCCTGAATGGATCGAGGGAAATCGTCCTGAATGAGGGACATTTTTTTCGTGGCTTGCTCATTAAGCAGAGTATACACAGGAAAAGGCATGCAAAAATAACACAGGCAACTTGACTGACAACATGATCTAGCTTGGTGGCCCTTCTTGCATGGATCAAAGATGAGGTGCAAGGCAACTAATGATTGCTTCAGCCTATTTACAATTTAGTAATGAAAGCTAAGCAAGACTAACACTGGTCGCTTCTGCCTCCAGAGCTGTCAAATTACCTTTCCAATTGTCTCTTCAATTGATGTGGAAACCTTCAAAGTAGAAGTGGACCAAACCAGGCAATTAGAGGATTAAGAGGAATTCAAAATGTTCGACAGAAGAGAATATTCCTTAAGCTGGTTCCCCAGTATAACTCAACCTCTGGTGTTATATGCCAGGTGCGTACAGAATACAAAAGGCTCGCAGAATTGTCAGGTGCTCAACTGGAAGAAAGTACAAATGAGTTCATAGTTTCAGGTATTTTCCTTCCAAAGACTGGTACCTGATAGACACATTCATGGTTAATTAAAAGTTGGAGCTAACATTCAATCAACAAATATAAATGTCCAGTTGAAATTATTGTACAGTCTCTTTGTTCTACTTCTATTAAATGCAGATGGCGATACAGTGGAGCAGCGGTAGAGTTTCTGCCTTACAGCGCCAGAGACCGTGGATCGACCCTGACTAAGGGTGCTGTCTGTACGGAGTTTGTACGTTCTCCCCATGACCTGCATTGCATGGGTTTTCTCTGGGATGCACGGTTTCCTCCCACACTCCAAAGACGTACAGGTTTGTAGGTTAATTTGGCTTCAGTAATTGAAAATTGTCCCTCATCTGTACAATAGTGCTAGTGTACGAGAATCGCTGGTCAGAGCAGACTTGGTGGGCCGAATGGCCTGTTTCTGCACTGTATCTCTAAACTAAATTTTAAAACTAAATTAAAAAATATATTTATCTCGGACTATTTAAAAAAAAACCATAATAAATGGCTTACAAAGATGACAAGTTTCTATCACCATGTGAAATTAGACAGAATATAATTGTGTAGAAACAAATAACTGCAGATGCTGGCTTATACCAAAGATAAACACAAAGTGCTGGAGTAACTCATCGGGTCAGGCAGCATCTCTGGAGAAAAAAGATGGGTGACATTTCAGGTCAAGACCCTTCTTCAGACTTTGTATTTATCTTTCGGATATAATTGTGGTTTAGAGAAAATGTAAAATATACATATAACGCAAGTGATTAACTAATTTCTTCAAAATTGAGCTGTTACTATCTGACTAGGAACAGAAATTAAAGATATAAAAGTGTGTTGGCACAGGTGGTGCAGTGATACCACGCCAGAGACCTGTGTTCAATCCTGACAGTGGGTGCTGTCTGTACGGAGTTTGCACATTCTCCCCATGACCTGCGTGGGTTTTCTCCGGGATCTACGGTTTCCTCCCACACTCCCAAACACGTATAGGTTTGTTGATAAATTTGCTTTTTATAATTGTAAATTGTCCCTAGTGTGCGTAGGATAATGTTAATGTGTGGGGGTCGCTGGTCGGCACAGAGTAGTTGGGCCGAAGGGCCTATTTCCACGCTGTATCTCTAAACTATACTAAACTAAATGAAAAGTAAATATCAATAACTTTGCCAGTGCAATTGATCCTGAGTTTTTAAGGTTATTAAAATAAGATGAAGAAAGTAGTCAGTGATAATGAATATAAGATGCAAGGTAGGGTCATGGATAATTGTTGCTTCTTTCCACGTGAGATTGAATTTGGGGTGGCACGGTGACGTCGGTGCAGACTCGGTGGGCCGAAGGGCCTGTTTCTGCGCTGTATCTCCAAACTAAACTAAGCTAGAATTTGTCAGATGGAATTGATGTTAGTGAAATGCGGATAGATTTTGGCAACATTTCACTTAATGGTTAATATCTGAGTTCCCATTTTACGTGTTATTGTCCCATCGAGAACTCTTGTCACTTAACCTGATATCTGTCATTTATTGAAGAGTTATTGTGTACAATGATCCATCAGCTGTCAGAACAAACTACCTCCTCCAGATGATATGAGCCGTAAACGTCACATAACCCGGCCTGTGGGCACTGCAATTTGGATTCACATTCAAGAATTGAAGACTATCTTCACTTCATTCTTCTATGGTGCCATGATTGAAAGACTTCAGTTCTATGGAAAAACGCAAAGAACCGATTATTCCACTGAGATCAAAGGTTTAACAGAGGTGTCCAAACTCATGAAGAATCTTGGTGAAATTTAATAAAAGGGAAATTGTTTCCAATGGCTGGAAGTGTCTATAATTTGAGGAGGAAGGCATAAGGTACTGTGCAAAAGAACTAAAGCAACAAAAATATTTTATTTTTACATTGTGAGGTGCTATTATCAAAATGGACTGCTAGAGGGCACAAACATAATACTAACATTCAGAATTTAAAGGAGGTGCATGTGAACCTTTTTCTCAGTTGGAAGGATGGAAGGATAGAAGGATGGAAGGTCCTTGGATGGAGGTGAGGGAACAGGTCATAGAGTCATAGAATCATAGAGTGATACAGTGTGGAAACTTGCCCACACCGGCCAACAATGTCCCAGCTACACTAGTCTCACCTGCCTGTGTTTGTTCCGCATGCCTCCAAACCTGTCCTATCCATGCACCTGTCTAACTGTTTCTTAAACATTGGGATAATCCCAGCCTCAATTACCTCCTCTGGCAGTTTGTTCCATACACCCACCACCCTTTGTGGGAAACAGTTACCCCTCAGATTCCTATTAAATCTTTTCCTCCTCACCTTAAATCTATGTCTTCGATTCACCTACTCTGGGCAAGAGACTCTGTGCATCTACCCGATCTATTCCCCTCATTATTTTATACACCTCTATAAGATCTCCCCTCATCCTCCTGCACTTCAGGGATTAGAGTCCCAGCCTACTCAACCTCTCCCAATAGATCAGAGCCTCTAGTCCTGGCAACATTGTCGTAAATCTTCTCTCTACCTTTTCCAGCTTGACACCATCTTTCCTATAACAAACTAAAACTATAAGGTTTGTAGGTTAATTGGTAAAGGTAAAAATTGTCCCTAGTGGGTGTAGGATAGTGTTAATGTGCGGGGATCGCTGGTCAACGCGGACCCGGTGGGCTGAAGGGCCTGTTTCCGCACTGTATCTCTAAAACTAAACAAAAACTAAAAAAACATGGTGCCCAGAACTGAACACGATACTCTAAATGTGGTCTCACCAACGTCTTATACAACTGCAACATGACCTCCCAACATCTATACCCAGGCTCGATCCTGACTACGGGTGTTGACTGTATGGAGTTTGTACGTTCTCCCTGTGACCGCATGAGTTTTCTATTGCGCTCCGGTTTCCTCCCACACTCCAAAGGCGTACAGGTTTGTAAATTGTAAATTGCTCCTGGTTCGTAGGATAGTGCCAGTGCAATGGGGTGATCGCTGGTCGGCGTGGACTCAGTGGGCCAAAGGGTCGTAAAAAGTCAAAAATAAATCCTCGGCCTCAAAGATGATTTTGCTGAAAATCACTGCCATGCGGAAGTCCAGTATTTTCCTCACTCAAGCTATTGTATGACTTCAGTTGCACATTGCCAATTTAAGTGGGAACCAGCCAGTATTTCCAGACTATAGAATCATGAATCTCCAGCGCTAAGTATCCACAAACCAATTTCATTTATGGAGTTGTGAAGCTGGCAGAGAGAAGTGATTTCCACCCTGTTTTAATTAGTCTGAATATTTTCCCTTTTCCCAGCCATGAATACACAGGGCTTTCAGCTACGGCACATGAAGGCCATTTGGACTCTGTGACTCCTTAGCTCACATCATTTCATATCATGATGATTGTAATCAATAATAATCCCATATGGTGGATAGGCCATCATGCAAGAGGTACAGAGGTAGGCAGGAGGTTAAAACGCACGCTTCCAGATTCAGGGACAGTTTCTTCCCAGCTGTTATCAGGCAACTGGTTGATACTTTACTGGTTTTATCGTGCACTACACGTTATTCACTTATCACAAATCTGTACACTGTAAATGGCTCGATTGTAATCATGCATTGTCTTTCCGCTGACTAGTTAGCACGCAACAAAAGCTTTTCACTGTACCTCGGAGCATGTGACAATAAACTAAACTGAACTGAACAAAGTGTGTAGGAAGGAACTCCAGATGTTGGTTTAAACCGAAGATAGACACAAAAAGATGGAGTAAGTCAGCGGGACAGGCAGCTTCTCTGGAGAGAAGGAATGGGTGACGCTGAAGAAGGGTCTCAACCCGAAACGTCACCCATTCCTTCTCCCCAGAGATGCTGCCTGTCCCGCTGAGTTACTCCAGCATTTTGTGCCTATGAACTGAACAAGGGATCTCTGTTGGCTAATCGGAGAAGGAGGCGGGCGCAATAAAGCTGAAATAATTCTCTTTTCATTTCAAGCAAGAATGCTTTTTAGCAGAAATCTCGTAACAGTCAGAATGAAGTCTTCTGACTGATCCCTCCGGCTTGGGTGCACTACCAATAACTGCAAAATTATTTGCCTTTGTTAAACGTTTGTCTGGCTTTGATACAGCTCCAATCTTTATGCTCAAAGAGGAAATTGGAACCCTCCCTTATAGTTTTTAAAATCTTAATCAGAAAACTAATAGGGTCTGGGTAGTGTTAATCCTGTATTCTACACTTCTCAGGCTCATTAAAATGTCAGTACTGTAAATATGTCTTCAGGAGTTATAGTGGTCTGCCCTGAAATGGATGAAGAGCAACAGAAAATCAATTTTACTCTTAATAGGAACACTATAAATAACACTTGAGAACAAAGAAAAGGAAATTGCTGGAGTGTTGCTGTTGCAGGTATGTTCCATATTTCATTGGCAAGACTCATTACTGATAATATCGAATGATACTCGGCTCAGAGTATCGTTTGTTGCATTGTTTAGAAGATAACCGTACTTACAGGGAAGAACTAAAATTAGCTGTACATTTTTTGCCTAGATAAGAAATGCAAGCTATCTTCAAAGCACGTTAAATACTTCAAAGGCAAAGGCGAGAGAGTTTCATTTAGTTAAATGAATGTGATCCATTTGGCCTCTGCTTCTCATTGGTGTCATATTTCAAACTGATTTTTACTGGATATTAAGGATTACTCACAGCAGCCATGGTGTCTAGACACCATTTCTGTTCGGATGAACATAGACAAAAAAAGGAACAAAGGCAGGAGTCCCACCATCAGGTGCATGCGCTTCAAACTTAACATGACATTGGATAAGATACTGCAGATGTAAAAAAACGTTCAAATACTCTATTTATTCTATTATTAATCTTGGGCAGCACGGTGGCGCAGCGGTAGACTTGCTGCCTCACAGCGCCAGAGACCCGGGTTCGATCCTGACTACAGGTGCTTGTCTGTACGGAGTTTGGACCCTCCCCCCGTGACCACGTGGGTTCTCTCTGGGATCTCCGGTTTCCTCCCACACACCAAAGATGTCCAGGTTTGTAGGTTAATTGGCTTGGTATAATTGTAAATTGTCCCTAGTTTGATTAGGATAGTGTTAATGTGCGCGTATTGCTGGTCGGAGCAGACTCGGGCCTGTTTCCGCACTGTATCTCTAAACTAAACTAAACTCGAGTCCATATTGTTGTCAGCTGATAATTAACTTCCAATTTTGTAAATTGAGGGAAGAAAGGGGAGGGGAGAAAAAAGGGAGGGGGGGGGGGGGTTGTTACTTAAAATTGGAGAATTCCATTAATGCTATGAAAATCATATTAATTCAAAGAACGTTTCAAGACATTTTCTATGTACTTTCTCCAAGGTTTCATAACTGTCAGAAGTTTTAGATTGTAAAAACGTCACTCAAATGTAGTAGTATTGCTATGCACACGTTCTGAACATTGAATTCGCCAATTTTTGGTAGCCCCCCACACCGCCCCTCTCTTTCCCCCCCTCTCTTCCCTATGGTGCACACCTATTGTATATCCCCCACTATCTAGACAACAGTGAGGCCACATTTACAATATTGTGTCCTGCTCTGGTCACCGTGTTATAGGAAATATGTTTGTGTAGGAAGGAACTGCAGATGCTGGTTTAAACCGAAGATACACAAAATGCTGGAGTAACGCAGTGGGACAGGCGGCATCTCTGGAGACGAGGGATGGGTGACGTTTCGGGTCTGAAGATTGGTCTCGACCCAAAACGTCACCCATTCCTTCTCTCCAGGGATGCTGCCTGTCCCGCTGAGTTACTCCAGCATTTTGTGTCTATCATAGGAAATAAGTTGTCAAGTTGGAAAGGATGCGGAGAATTGCACGCAGGAGAATTAGGTGCACAAAATCATGAGTGGACTAGATCAGGTAGGTACACAGAGTTGTTTGCCCAGGATAGGGGACTAGAGGACCAGAGGACACAGGTTTAAGATAAGGAAGGAAAGATTTAATAGGAACTTGAGGGGTAACATTTTTACACAAAGTGTGGTGAGTTGTATGGAACAAGCTAAGAATGGTGGAGGTAGTTGAGGCAGGGATTATCGCAACATTTCAGAAAGATTTAAATAGGTACATGGATGGGATAGGTTTAGATGGATATGGGCCAAATGCAGGCAGGTGGGACTAGTACAGATGGGGCATGTTGATCGGCATGGGTAAGTTGGGCCGTGGGGCCGGATTCCACACTGTATGACTCTCCCTATAACTCTAAGAAAGTAACACTGAAAGAGAAATACGGGAACCTTAAGACATAAAATGACACAAAGCTAAAAGAAGAAAGGCTGAATAATAATGAAAGGGGCAGTAGAATGGCAAAACTATTTAAATACCTGCAGCAATTTAAGAAATGTTTAAAGTTATTTTTGTTGGTACTTTATTTTCATTTCCATGCAGTTAGTGCAATTTTTTGGAATACATTTTTTGAGGTTTTGTGATTAAAGTCCGGAGGAGGCGCTGTCCTGAACGGCTGCCTGTCCTGCAGCTGTCCGTTTTTTCCCCTTCTTTTTTATTATTTTTAGTTCGTTAAATGTATAGTCAGGGGGCCTAAATCTTTTATGTGTGGGGGGTGGTGGGGGGGAAGGGGGAAACTGCTTTTCTAAGTCCCTACCTGGTCGGAGGGGTTGCCTTCCTCCGAGCAGCGTCTTCGACCTGTCCTCGCGGCCTACCAGCGGGTCCTGGAGCGACGTTTCCCTGAGGACCTGGCCAGAACGTTGGCGGCGGCGGCGGCACAGAACGTTGGCGGCAGCGCAGAACATCGGCTTTGGCGGCAGTGCAGCGCTGGAGCGCTATTGCGGAGCGGGCGATGCCTTTCCTGGGTCGCCGCGCTGGAACTCCGGTATGCTGGGACCGCCGAGGAAAACATCGTGGAGCCGTGGTTCTGCGGAGCGGCCGGCTGCGGCGTTTGAACTAACATCTCGCCGAGATCACCAGTGTGCGGAGCTCCGTCTGGCGTGGTCTGTTGGCTTGGAAGCCGCAGGCTCCGGTGGGAAGGCGGCCGTTCCTGGCACCCCAAGCTGCTGAGGGTTCTCCCGACGCCGGAGTACCATCACCCGGCGAGAACATCGGGCGCCGTGGCGGTGACTGTGGAGGCCTCAATAGGCCCGACTATGGGTGGACAAGAGGATGGGGACTGGACTTTGTGCCTTCCCCCACAGTGGGAATCACTGTGGGGGGATGTTTTGGTGTTGAATTTCTTTGAATACTGTGTTGTATTTTAATTAGTGTGCTGCATGGACATCAGAATTTCCCCTGAATAAGGGGATTAATAAAGTATTTATCTATCTTATCTATCTAAATGTAGGTGAACAGGAAGAGTCATAAGTAACAACCTTAGAAATTACAATACGTAGTGCTTGAGTAGGCAGCTTCTCTGAAGAAAAAGAACAGGTAATGTTTTGAAGACTGAAGAAGGGTCCCCACCCGAAACACAATCTTTCGGGATCTTATAGAAACTTACACAATTCTTAAGGGGTTGGACAGGCTAGATGCAGGAAGATTGTTCCCGATGTTGGGGAAGTCCAGAACAAGGGGTCGCAGTTTAAGGATAAGGGGGAAGTCTTTTAGGACCTAGATGAGAAAAACATTTTTCACACAGAGGGTGGTGAATCTGTGGAACTCTCTGCCACAGAAGGTAGTTGAGGCTAGTTAATTGGCTATATTTAAGAGGGAGTTAGATGTGGCCCTTGTGGCTAAAGGGATCAGGGGGTATGGAGAGAAGGCAGGTACAGGATACTAAGTTGGATGATCAGCCATGATCATATTGAATGGCGGTGCAGGCTCGAAGGGCCTGCCCCTAATTTCTATGTTTTTATGTTTCCTTTTTCTTGAGTGATGCTGCCTGACTCGCTGAGTTACTCCAACATTTTGTGTCAAATCTTTGGCATAAACCACCAACTGGATAGGTGATGTTGGATCCTGACCTGAAACGTCACCAATCCATGTTCTCCGGAGATGCTGACTGACCCTCTGAGTTCCTCCAGCACTTCTACATATAGATTGGGTGAATCAAATTGGCAGGAGTGCTGAGGAAGAGGATTTCTTGGAATGTATGCGGGATAGTTATCTAACTATGCGGGATAGTTATCTAAATCAACATGTAGAGGAACCAACGAGAGAGCAGGCTATTTTAGACTGGGTATTGAGTAATGAAGAAGGGTTAGTTAGCAGTCTTGTTGTACGTGCCCCCTTGGGCAAGAGTGACCATAATATGGTTGAGTTCTTCATTAGGATGGAGAGTGACATTGTTAATTCAGAAACAATGGTTCTGAACTTAAAGAAAGGTAACTTTGAGGGTATGAGACGTGAATTGGCCAAGATTGACTGGCAATTAATTCTAAAAGGTTTGACGGTGGATATGCAATGGAAGACATTTAAAGACTGCATGGATGAACTACAAAAATTGTTCATCCCAGTTTATCAAAAGAATAAATCAGGGAAGGTAGTGCAGCAGTGGATAACAAGGGAAATCAGGGATAGTATCAAAGCAAAGGATGATGCGTACAAATTAGCTAGAAAAATCAGCATACCAGAGGACTGGGAGAAATTCAGAGACCAGCAGAGGAGGACAAAGGGCTTAATTAGGAAAGGAAAAATAGATTATGAAAGAAAACTGGCAGGGAACATAAAATCTGACTGCAACAGTTTTTATAGATATGTGAAAAGAAAGAGATTAGTTAAAACAAATGTAGGTCCCTTGCAATCAGAAACAGGTGAGTTGATCATTGGGAACAAGGATATGGCGGACCAATTGAATAACTACTTTGGTTCCGTCTTCACTAAGGAAGACATAAATAATCTGCCGGAAATAGCAGGGGACCGCGGGTCAAAGGAGTTGGAGGAATTGAGTGAAATCCAGGTTAGTCGGGAAGTGGTGTTGGGTAAATTGAATGGATTAAAGGCCGATAAATCCCCAGGGCCAGATAGGCTGCATCCCAGAGTACTTAAGGAAGTAGCTCCAGAAATAGTGGATGCATTAGTAATAATCTTTCAAAACTCTTTAGATTCAGGAGTAGTTCCTGAGGATTGGCGGGTAGCAAATGTAACCCCACTTTTTAAGAAGGGAGGGAGAGAGAAAACGGGGAATTACAGACCAGTTAGTCTAACATCGGTAGTGGGGAAACTGCTAGAGTCAGTTATTAAAGATGGGATAGCAGCACATTTGGAAAGTGGTGAAATCATTGGACAAAGTCAGCATGGATTTACGAAAGGTAAATCATGTCTGACGAATCTTATAGAATTTTTCGAGGATGTAACTAGTAGCGTGGATAGGGGAGAACCAGTGGATGTGGTGTATCTGGACTTCCAGAAGGCTTTCGACAAGGTCCCACATAAGAGATTAGTATGCAAACTTAAAGCACACGGCATTGGGGGTTCAGTATTGATGCGGATAGAGAACTGGCTGGCAAACAGGAAGCAAAGAGTAGGAGTAAACGGGTCCTTTTCACAATGGCGGGCAGTGACTAGTGGGGTACCGCAAGGCTCAGTGCTGGGACCCCAGCTATTTACAATATATATTAATGATCTGGATGAGTGAATTGAAGGCAATATCTCCAAGTTTGCGGATGACACTAAGCTGGGGGGCAGTGTTAGCTGTGAGGATGATGCTAGGAGACTGCAAGGTGACTTGGATAGGCTGGGTGAGTGGGCAAATGTTTGGCAGATGCAGTATAATGTGGATAAATGTGAGGTTATCCATTTTGGTGGCAAAAACAGGAAAGCAGACTATTATCTGAATGGTGGCCGATTAGGAAAAGGGGAGATGCAGTGAGACCTGGGTGTCATGGTACACCAGTCATTGAAAGTAGGCAAAGGTACACAAAATTGCTGGGGAAACTCAGCGGGTGCAGCAGCATCTATGGAGCGAAGGAAATAGGCGACGTTTCGGGCCGAAACCCTTCTTCAGACTGATGGGGGGGGGGGGGGGGGAAAGAAAGAAGGAAAAGGGGAGGAGGAGGAGGAGCCCGAGGGCGGGCGGATGGGAAGGTGGGAGGAGACAGCTAGAGGGTTAAGGAAGGGGAGGAGACAGCAAGGGCTAGCTAAATTGGGAGAATTCAATGTTAATGCCATAAGGACGCAAGGTCCCCAGACGGAATATGAGGTGCTGTTCCTCCAATTTCCGCTGTTGCTCACTCTGGCAATGGAGGAGACCCAGGACAGAGAGGTCGGATTGGGAATGGGAGGGGGAGTTGAAGTGCTGAGCCACCGGGAGGTCAGGTAGGTTATTGCGGACTGAGCGGAGGTGTTCGGCGAAACGATCGCCCAACCTACGCTTGGTCTCACCGATGTAAATCAGCTGACATCTAGAGCAGCGGATGCAGTAGTTGAGGTTGGGGGAGATACAGGTGAACCTTTGTCGCACCTGGAACGACTGCTTGGGACCTTGAATGGAGTCGAGGGGGGAGGTGAAGGGACAGGTGTTGCATTTCTTGCGGCATGCAGGTGCAGCAGGCAGTGAAGAAAGCGAATGGTATGTTAGCTTTCATAGCAAAAGGATCTGAGTATAGGAGCAGGGAGGTTCTACTGCAGTTGTACAGGGTCTTGGTGAGACCACACCTGGAGTATTACGTACAGTTTTGGTCTCCAAATCTGAGGAAGGACATTATTGCCATAGAGGGAGTGCAGAGAAGGTTCACCAGACTGATTCCTGGGATGTCAGGACTGTCTTATGAAGAAAGACTGGATAGACTTGGTTTATACTCTCTAGAATTTAGGAGATTGAGAGGGGATCTTATAGAAACTTACAAAATTCTTAAGGGGTTGGACAGGCTAAATGCAGGAAGATTGTTTCTGATGTTGGGGAAGTCCAGGACAAGGGGTCACAGCTTAAGGGTAAGGGGGAAATCCTTTAAAACCGAGATGAGAAAAACTTTTTTCACACAGAGAGTGGTGAATCTCTGGAACTCTCTGCCACAGAAGGTAGTTGAGGCCAGTTCATTGGCTATATTTAAGAGGGAGTTAGATGTGGCCCTTGTGGCTAAGGGGATCAGAGGGTATGGAGAGAAGGCAGGTACGGGATACTGAGTTGGATGATCAGCCATGATCATATTGAATGGCGGTGCATGCTCGAAGGGCCGAATGGCCTACTCCTGCACCTAATTTCAATGTTTCTATGTTTCTATGTTTCCAGTCTTCTTTTGCAAATAAACATCAGCAGTGAAGAAGGGTCCTGACCTGAAATGTCACCGCACCTGCGTCTATTGTCTATTGTCTAAACTATTCATCATCATACCAAATTTCTTCATTCTAAAGAATTGGAATTCTTGAAACTGAAGAAGGCTCTCGACCTGAAACGTCACCTATTCCTTTTCTCCATAGATGCTGCCTGACTCACTGAGTTACTCCAACGCTTTGTGTCTACTATTCACTGCAATTACGTTCAATTTTTATTCTTTAATCAAAAGCAAGGTGATGGTTTCATGAATGGCTCCTGTAATCTGGAAGCATTAGTGGGCTGGTTCTTCCCAGTTAATTTAGCTGTAGATTTAAATGTCACCCTACTTGGAAAATATAAAAAAATATTATACAGCTGACCAGGTATTCTGAAAACATTGCTATTCTTCACAAGAAGAAACTGATATTTTCGGTAACACATTCAATCAAGCTCGTCTGCATTATTGTTGACTTTTTCAAGTATTATTTCCCAGCACAGTATTTAGCCACCCAGGATGAATTACAAGCTACTAAACGTGTGTTCTAAGCGTTTTAAAATAATAGAGGCAAAGCTATAATTACCAATTATGTTTTAATTTTGTGTGCATCTAAATGTATTTATTTTCAGATTAGTTTTAGTTTAGTTTAGGAACAAAGCACGAAACAGACCTTTTGGTCCACTGAGTCCACACCGACCAGCAATGCCCGCACATTAACACTACTCTACATACACACACACTAGGGACAATCGTTTACATGTACACCAAGCCAATTAACCTACAACCCTGTACGTCTTTGGAGGAAACCAGAGCACCCGGAGAAAACACATGCAGTCACGGGGAGAACGTACAAATTCTGGAACAGACAAGCAACCATAGTCAGGATTGAACCCGGGTCTTTGACGCTGTAAGGCAGTAGTTCTACCGCTGCGCCACCGTGCCGCTCAGTAAATCTTCTATGATTTATATCAATAGAACTTAATTCAAATTTGTAGTGCAGTTCTAATGTCTAGCACGTTCCACATATATTATTGTTAAAATCCAGCAAATAGGAATTTATTGAACATATTGAGAGAAAATTATTTCAATTAAAAGCACTTAAATCTAATTTTCAACACATCTGCGACATGTTTGATAGCTTTCTCCAGTCTAGTTTCGTTTCGTTTATTCTCAGATGTCCTGAGGTACAGGCTTTTCTATATGAAATTGTATACTGTATATATAATTTTGAACACTCTTGAGGCAAATAGGTCTTCCTAGGGCTAGCTTGGACATATCAATTAAGTCTTTGTGTAGGATGGAACTACAAATGCTGGTTTAAATCGAAGATGGACAGAAAACGCTGGAGTAACTCAGGGGACAGGCAGCATTTCTGGAGAGAAGGAATGGGTGACGTTTCATGTCGAGACCCTTATTCCACTGGAGAGGGAATTTCAGATGAAGAAGGGTCTCGACCCGAAACGTCACCCATTCCTTCTCTCCAGAGATGCTGCCTGTCCTGCTGAGTTGCTCCAGCATTTTGTGTCTACCTTCAATTAAGTCTTTCTTTGACATTAAGTCCCTCTAATCCCCACTTCACTGCACTAACAACATCCACCAGCCACAAGCCCCTGAATGCCTCTGGAAAATTACTGACCTACAAACACAGGAGGCTCAAGCTGCAACACCCTATTTGAGTATAGGAGCAGGGAGGTTCTACTGCAGTTGTACAGGGTCTTGGTGAGACCACACCTGGAGTATTGCGTACAGTTTTGGTCTCCTAATCTGAGGAAAGACATTCTTGCCATAGAGGGAGTACAGAGAAGGTTCACCAGACTGATTCCTGGGAAGTCAGTACTTTCATATGAAGAAAGACTGGATAGACTCGGTTTGTACTCGCTAGAATTTAGAAGATTGAGGGGGGATCTTATAGAAACGTACAAAATTCTTAAGGGGCTGGACAGGCTAGATGCAGGAAGATTGTTCCCGATGTTGGGGAAGTCTAGAACAAGGGGTCACAGTTTAAGGATAAAGGGGAAATCTTTTAGGACCGAGATGAGGAAAACATTTTTCACACAGTGAGTGGTGAATCTGTGGAATTCTCTCCCGCAGAAGGTAGTTGAGGCCAGTTCATTGGCTATATTTAAGAGGGAGTTAGATGTGGCCCTTGTGGCTAAAGGGATCAGGGGGTATGGAGAGAAGGCAGGTACAGGATACTGAGTTGGATGACCAGCCATGATCATATTGAATGGCGGTGCAGGCTCGAAGGGCCTAATGGCCTACTCCTGCACCTATTTTCTATGTTTCTATGTTTCTATGAAGCGTTCTGCTCGGGGTGGGTATTTGATGACTGGCATGAACATGGTGGATTATTGGGCTCTTTCTGTGTTGTACAACTCTTTGACTTTCTATGACCCCCAGCAAATCCAATTATGCATAGGATAGGTTTAGAGGGATATGGGCCACACACAGACAGGTGGGACTGGTGTAGATGGGACATGTTGGTCGGCGTGGGCAAGTTGGGCCAAAGGACCTGTTTCTATGCTGTATGACTCAAGATTTAAACCACCATTCTGTGGTACTTGTCAACCACTCTCACGTTTCAGAGGGACCATACTGTGTCTTGCAGTATCTTGTATTTTCTAAACTACACATCTCTAGATAGATCTGTAGTTTCAAAAACGGGATTTAAGAATGCTGCTTCTAATTGCTGCTGACACCCGTTCAGACACCGTTGGGTTTGTGTTGTCGGAACAAATGATTGTACCGTTAGTCGTACCTTTAGAAAGGAGATGAGGAGGAATTTCTTTAGTCAGAGGGTGAAGAATGACTGTGGAACCTGTCATTGGGTATTTTTAAAGCGGAGATTTATGGCAGATTTTTCACTGGTACGGGTGCCATGGAAGACAGGAGAATAGGGTTGATAGATCAGCCATGATTGAATGGCGGAGTAGACTCGATGGGCCGAATGACCTAATTCTGCTCCTTTAACATGAACATATTGCTCTGTGCTTCCCTGGTGTTTGATTAATGCGGCCAATGTAAAGATCACATTGAACAGGACTCTCACCCCTTGCTTCAATGTCTCTATGTCCCCACCTTGAAGTCAGAATGGTTTCAATAAATCAGTGTCCCATCCATATCCTCCTGCCTCCACCTCCCCCCACCCCAATTCCCGCACATATGCACACCCATACACACACAAGCATTTTTAATTGCATACAATGGGACCAGATTGCATCTCTTTGTCACTGGTTTACATGTCTGACAACTGGCCGGCCGTTCAATTGATCGATTGTTGGGTGGAAAAAGGAAGAGAAGGGTAAATAATGGGATTCTGCTAAATCTGCTGGGAACTCGTGAGTCCCCAATCGTGTAGGGCTCCTCAGTTGTTCCCAGTCTCCCGGGCAGTCTTCCCTATCTGTGCAAGTCTAGAGGGCTGAACGTCATCTGCATTGAGAAGGGTGGCCTACCATGAAGAGACACACCTCCCTAACTCACAAAGAGATGTTCGACCTCTACAAGATGAAGGTAATGGCAGCACATCAAGATTTGCCAGATATCAAGTTGATTTGATTTAAGTCAGCAATAGTAAACAAAAGAAGATAGACGCAAAATGCTGGAGTAACTCAGCGGGACAGGCAGCATCTCTGGAGAGAAGGAATGGGTGACGTTTTGGGCCGAGACCCTTCTTCAGACTGAGAGTCAGGGGAGATGCTGCCTGTCCAGCAGAGTTACTCCAGCATTTTGAGTCCATCTTTGGTTTAAACCAGCATCTGCAGTTCCTTCCTATACAACAGTAAGCAACACATTTTCCAATCCACCATATGTGTCAAGTCACAGTGCTAGTTTAGTTTGGAGATACTGTGTGTGGAAACAGGCCATATGGTCCGCCGAGTCCACACCAACCAGCGATCCCCGTACACTGGCATTATCCCACAACTAGAGCCAATTATCCTCCAAACCTATACATCTTTGGAGTGTGGGAGGAAAACGGAGCACCCGGAGAAGACCCAGGCAGGTCACAGGAAGAACGTACAGGCTCTGTACAGACAGCACCCGTAGTCAGGATTGAACCCAGGACTCTGGCACTTTAAGGCAGCAACTCTACCGCTGCGCCACTGTGCCATGTTATCGCATTTTTGCATCCTACACACTAGGGTCAATTTACAGAAGCTAATTAGCCTACAAACCTGCACGTCTTTGGGATGTGAGAGGAAAGGGGAGCACCAGGAAGAAGCCCATGTGGTCACAGGGGAGACATGCAAACTCCACACAGACAGCAGCCGAGATCTGACCCAAGTTTGAACCTGTGTCTCTGGCGCTGTGAGGGAGAATCTCTAACGTTGCACCACTTGCTGGGATTATCAGAGGCTAGTTTTCTCACAGACACCCTCTGCTCCATATTCACTGCGAGACAGTACTGTCTGGATTTTTGTTCCTTCTATGCAAAAATGAATGTGCAAGTTGCATTAAACCGTGTGATGCTGAGACTTGTCAGCTGCTATTCATGTAATTTCCCGAACTGTATCTTTTCATAAAAACCACTAAATTCAGTGTGAGGGCTTGGTCTGTAGTTGACTCCAGCTAATTCTGCATCGAATAGAGAACATCGAACAAGCCCTTCAGCTCACAATATCTGTGCCAAACACGATGCCAAGATAAACTAATCTCATCCGCCTGCACTTGATCCATCCACCTCCAACCCCTATATATCTGTTGCCTATCTAAAAACCTCTTAAACACTGCTATCATATCTACCTCCATCACCACCTCTGGCAGTGCATTCCCGGCACTCACCACCCTATTTGCCAAAACCTGCCCTGCATATCTCCTTTCAAATTTTGCCCCTCTTACCTTAATGTATGCCCTCCAGTCTTTGGTATTTCCAACTGGGAAAAAGGTTCCACTGTCAACTTTAACCAAGCCTCTCATAATTTTATATTCTTCTCTCGAGTCTCCAAATCCAAAACCAGGTCTCTGGTCTTCATTGTCCAAAAACACCAGCAGGTAGAGTTGTTGCCTTACAGCGCCAGAGACCCGGGTTCGATCCTGTCTACGGGTGCTGTCTGTATGAAGTTTGTGCGTTCTCCCCGTGACCGCGTGGGTTTTCCCCGGTGGCTTCGGTTTCCTCCCACACTCCAAAGACGTGCAGGTTTGTCGGATAATTGGCCTCTGTATAGAATGTTAATTATCTATAGTGTGTAGGACAGTGCTAGTGCATCATCTGGAAATTTAACTGAGAATTTCCCAGAGTAATTTTAGCCTTACATGATTAAGGGTGGCACAGTGGTGCCATGGTAGAGCTGCTGCCTTATAGCGCCATAGACCTGGGTTTGATGCCGACTACGGGTGCTGTCTGTACGGTGTTTATACGTTCTCCCCGTCTGTTAGTGAATTTTCCCCAGTTGCACTGGTTTCCTGCCACATTCCAAAGACGTACAGGTTTGTAGGTTAATTGGCTAATGTAAAAATTGTAAATGATCCCTAGTGTGTACGATAGTGCTGGTGCACGGGGATCGTTGATCGGCGCGGACTTGGTGAGCAAAGGGCATGGTTCCGTGCTGGATCTCTAAACTAAACTAAACTAAACTAAACTAAAATAAACTAATCTAAACAATAGACAATAGGTGCAGGAGTAGGCCATTCGGCCCTTCGAGCCAGCACCGCTGAAAACTTGAGTAAACTAAACTAAACTAAACTAAACTAAACTAAACTAAACTAAACTAAACTAAACTAAACTAAACTAAACTAAACTAAACTATCTAAACTATCTTCTTGAATTTTTTGAAGAGGTCACTCGGGAAATTGATGAGGGTAAAGCAGTGGATGCTGTATATATGGACTTCAGTAAGGCCTTTGACAAGGTTCCTCATGGAAGGTTGGTTAAGAAGGTTCAATGGTTGGGTATTAATGGTGGAGTAGCAAGATGGATTCAATAGTGGCTGAATGGGAGATGCCAGAGAGTAATGGTGGATGGTTGTTTGTCAGGTTGGAGGCCAGTGACTAGTGGGGTGCCACAGGGATCTGTGTTGGGTCCACTGTTGTTTGTCATGTACATCAATGATCTGGATGATGGTGTGGTAAATTGGATTAGTAAGTATGCAGATGATACTAAGATAGGTGGGGTTGTGGATAATGAAGTAGATTTTCAAAGTCTACAGAGAGATTTATGCCAGTTGGAAGAGTGGGCTGAAAGATGGCAGATGGAGTTTAATGCTGATAAGTGTGAGGTGCTACATCTTGGCAGGACAAATCAAAATAGGATGTACATGGTAAATGGTAGGGAATTGAAGAATGCAGGTGAACAGAGGGATCTGGGAATAACTGTGCACAGTTCCCTGAAAGTGGAATCTCATGTAGATAGGGTGGTAAAGAAAGCTTTTGGTGTGCTGGCCTTTATAAATCAGAGCATTGAGTATAGAAGTTGGGATGTAATGTTAAAATTGTACAAGGCATTGGTGAGGCCAATTCTGGAGTATGGGGTACAATTTTGGTCACCTAATTATAGGAAGGATGTCAACAAAATAGAGAGAGTACAGAGGAGATTTACTAGAATGTTGCCTGGGTTTCAGCAACTAAGTTACAGAGAAAGGTTGAACAAGTTAGGGCTTTATTCTTTGGAGCGCAGAAGGTTAAGGGGGGACTTGATAGAGGTCTTTAAAATGATGAGAGGGATAGACAGAGTTGACGTGGATAAGCTTTTCCCTCTGAGAGTAGGGAAGATTCAAACAAGGGGACATGACTTGAGAATTAAGGGACAGAAGTTTAGGGGTAACATGAGGGGGAACTTCTTTACTCAGAGAGTGGTGGCTGTGTGGAATGAGCTTCCAGTGAAGGTGGTGGAGGCAGGTTCGTTTTTATCATTTAAAAATAAATTGGATAGTTATATGGACGGGAAAGGAATGGAGGGTTATGGTCTGAGCGCAGGTATATGGGACTAGGGGAGAATACGTGTTCGGCACGGACTAGAAGGGTCGAGATGGCCTGTTTCCGTGCTGTAATTGTTATATGGTTATTATATGGTTAAACTAAACTAAACTAAACTAAACTAAATTAAAATAAACTAAAATAAACTAAAATAAACTAAAATAAACTAAACTAAACTAAACTATCTAAACTAAACTAAACACTATCTATATGTTCTTACTCATAGCAGCTCTATCCAATTGTGTCCAGTTGTGGTCTCTTTCAATAATATTGCTTGGTAACTGGGTCTCCTCCATTGCCAGAGTGAGCAACACCGGAAATTGGAGGAACAGCACCTCATATTCCGCCTGGGTTGCTTGCGTCCGGATGGCATGAACGTTGAATTCTCCCAGTTTTGCTAGCCCTTGCTGTCTCCTCCCCTTCCTTAACCCTCGAGCTGTCTCCTCCCATCCCCCCGCCCTCGGGCTCCTCCTCCTCCCTTTTTCCTTCCTTCTCCCCCCCATCTCCCATCAGTCTGAAGAAGGGGTTCGGCCCGAAACGTCGCCTATTTCCTTCGCTCCATAGATGCTGCTGCACCCGCTGAGTTTCTCCAGCATTTTTGTGTACCATACAAAAATCATGTCGTTGAACTGAATTGCTGGCATATACAAATAAAAAATAAAACCATTAAAAAGATCCATAAGTAGCTTGATTTGCCTTTAACTTTAAAATGAGCACGTCACTTGGCCATAACATTGTTTTAAAGTTTACAAAAGAAAATCTGCAAGTGTAAACTTCAGTAGCATTCTCACACTCTACGAACTGGACGCACACTATTATAATTGTGTACATCGACCCTCAAAAGAGTCTGTTAGCTGAACTTACCTTGGGTGGCACAGCAATAGAGTTGCTGCCTTACAGTGCCAGAGACCTGGGTTCAATCCTGACTACTGGTGCAATGGAGTTGGTACGTTCTCCCCGTGACCTGCACGGGTTGTCTCCGGGATCTCCGGTTTCCTTCCACACTCCAAAGACGTGCAGGTTTGGAGGTTAATTGGCTTGGTATAAGATTGTAAATTGTCCCTAGTGTGTGCAGGATAGCGCTTGTGTGCGGGGATTGAGGTCGGTGTGGACTTGGTGGGCTGTAGGGCCTGTTTCCGAGCAGTATCTCTAAACTAAACTAAACGCCATCTTTAGGGCCTGTCCCACTTTCACGAATTATTCACGAGTTCTCCCGCGTTTTCCCATTGATTCAAACTCGCAGAATGTTCGTAACGAGTCTATAGAAGGCCGTAAGAGTTCATAGATATATCGTAACGGCCCGTCATGCCAGCCGTTGGTACTCGTGGCATCAGGTAAGGCGAGACGTTTTTTTCAGCCTGATAAAAAATGTCCACGAGTAAAAAAATGGTCAGGATGAAAGAAATTGCAACTTTTTACTCGTAAAGAGGGCATCAAAATAGTCGTGGGAAATCGTAGACATACTCGTAGGAGTTCGTAGGAGTTCGTGAACATAGTCGTGGAAGATCGTAGGAGTCCGTGGATTACCATGATCTTGATTTTTTTTTTTAGATCCTTTAAACTCGGCAGAGGCTTTGAATTAAGTCGTGAATGTGGGGCAGGCCCTTTTGAGGTGGGTGTCAAATTAATTCTATTGGTTAGCATACCATTCATTAGCCCTGTTAATGTTCAGTGTGCTGCACAATGCAATATTCAATATTTTTGGCACAAGCAATCAAATTAAATTTTAGGTCGGCAAACTGGAGTTTAACATTCGATTATTGACTCTAAATTAATATTCACATTTATAAGAATTTTCACATTTATAAGAATTTTAAAGTGACAATTTCCAAATTCTGCTTGATAGTTTTTAAAATTTACTTTCTCCTGGTGAGTAGCTGTTAAGAATAGTAAAGACAAATCTATAAACCTGCTTGTAGATTACATTGAGAGTTTCCAACACTTTGTGCTTCATTTATGATTCCAGCATCTGCTGTTCCTTGTGTTGGCAAAAAAATCTATGCATGTTTTAAATAAAATAAATTTATGGTTGGCTTGGACTTGGTGGACCAAAGGGCCTGTTTCCACGCTGCATCTCTAAACTAAGAAAGTTTGGAATGTGATCCTTTTCAGCAAAGTTTCCCCCAAAATTTAATTAAATTAAAAAAAAACATACATTAAATCAAACTTGTCTCATGAGGATTGTTTTAGAATCGCGTATGTTTACAGACTTTCAAGATTTTTGGTGTTAGAAAAGATTTTCAAAAGTTTATATCTTTGACTGAAGCAAAAGATGAAATAAATCCTCAACCACATTTCCCAGTTTTGAGAGTTTCCAGCCTATCTTCCTTTCTTCTCCTTAAACCAGATAAACACAACTTTGAAATTATTCTCCATCAAATTACCTGGACCACTATTCAATCAGAGACAAGCGTTAATGTGGGGAATGTGATACCTGTTCAAAGAGTCAATTTGGGTTTAGGTTTTAGATTTAGATATGTTTTTGTCACATGTATCGAGGTACAGTGGAAAGCTTTGTTTTGCATGCTATCCAAACGGATTAGATTCAGTGTACCATACATAAATACAATCATGTCAAACTCAAATATAATAGATAGAGCAAAGGGAAAGATACAGAGTGCAGAATGACATTCTCAACATTGCAGCACATCAGTGCCATAGACAAAGTCAAGTCAAGAGTGTTTTATTGTCATGTGTCCCAGATGGGACAATGAAATTCTTACTTGCTGCAGCACAACAGAATATGTGAATATGTAAACATAGTTCATAACGGGGGAAGAGAAAAAAAGTTCAATAAATAACAAATATAATGCAGTCTTTTGCAGTTCAGAGCTCAGAGCTTATTTCTTGTTGTGTTTAATAGCCTGATGGCTGTAGGGAAGAAACTGTTCCTGAACCTGGATGTTACAGTTTTCAGGCTCCTGTACCTTCTTCCCGATGGCAATGGTGAAATGAGTGTGTGGCCAGGATGGTGTGGGCCCTTGATGATTATGATCCAATGTCATCACTGGGATAGAGGGGAATCAGGCAGTTCCCTAGCTTGTGGAAGTACAATTCAGAAGGCTGATAACAGAGGAGTGTCTGACCCACTGAGTTACTCCAGTGTCTATCTTTGGTATAAACCAGCATCTGCAGTTCTTTGTTTCGACATGAACAGAGGGGTAGAAGCTATCCCTGAGACTGATGGTACATGCCTTCAAGCTTCCGTACCTTCTGCTGGATGGAGCATGGAAAATAAGGAATGACCGGGATGGGACAAATTATGTTGGCTGTTTTTCCAGTGCAATGCGAAGAAGGAGGGTCTCGATCTGAAACGTCACCCATTCCTTCTCTCCAGAGATGCTGCCTGTCCCGCTGAGTTACTCCAGCTTTGTGTGTCTATCTTCGGTTTAAAGCAGCATCTGCAGTTCCTTCATACGCAGAAGGATCTTCATCTGTTTCAATCTATGATTCAACTAGCCTGGATGTGCTTAACGGAGACACAAGGAACTGCAGATGCTGGAATCTTGTGTGAAAGACAAAGTGCTGGAGTGACTCAGCAGGTCAAGCAACATCTCTAGAAGACAAGGTGTATAAAGAAGCTTTGTATTTAACCAGGTACACAGAAAGAGGCAGTACAGTTATGTACAGGACATTTCCATGGGATATCTTCCTAAAAAGAATATAGAATTTCAACTTTAAAAAATAGAATATATGTGTGCAATGACATTTTTAAATGGTAACTAGACCAAGTGCAGACCCGTTGGGTCTGTTTCCCCAACGGCGTTTTGCAGGGGGGGGGGGGAGAGGGGGGGCTGCGGCATCAAACTCATATTAACCAACCCCCAAACACACAGGTGGGTGGAGGGAGGGGGGATGTGAAGAGGGGAGGGAGGGGAGAGGAGGTGGAGGAAATGGGACAGATTTGGGAGGGAAAGGAGAGCGGGGTAGGGGGTGAGAGAGGGGGATGGGGAGATAGATGTGGTGGAGGGGGAGGATGGGGAGGTAGGGAAGGAGGGAGGGAGGGGGAGAGGGGTGGGGGAGAGAGGGGAAAGAGTGGAGAGGGAGGTGGAGAGGGGTAGGGGGAGTGATGGAAGAGGGACAGAGGGGTAGGAGGAAGGGGGTGGCGTAGAGAGGGAAGGGGGGTGGGGGAGAGAGGGATGGGTGGGAGAGGGGTTTCGGAGAGGGAAACATAGAACCATTGAAATTAAGTGCAGGAGTAGGCCATTCGGCCCTTCGAGCCTGCACCACCATTCAATATGATCGTGGCTGATCATCCAACTCAGTATCCTGTACCTGCCTTCTCTCCATACCCCCTGATCCCTTTAGCCACAAGGACCACATCTAACTCCCTCTTAAATACAGCCAATGAACAGGCCTCAACTACCTTCTGTGCCAGTGAATTCCAGAGATTCACCACTCTCTGTGTTAAAAATGTTTTTCTCATCTCGGTCCTAAAAGATTTACCCCTTATCCTTAAACTGTGACCCCTTGTTCTGGACTACCCCAACATCTGGAACAATCTTCCTGCATCTAGCCTGTCCAACCCCTTAAGAATTTTGTAAGTTTCTATAAGATACCCCCTCAATCTTTTAAATTCTAGCATGTACAAGCCGAGTCTATCCAGTCTTTCGTCATATGAAAGTCCTGACATCCCAGGAATCAGTCTGGTGAACCTTCTCTGTACTCCCTCTATGGCAACGATGTATTTGAACATTGGGCATTGTGACATCACACGATGGAACGTTCACCAGGGGCTGGGGCTGGTGCTGCTTCTATGGGTGAGAAGCCAGTTTAGTTGTGAAATATTGGGGGGGGGGGGGTGGGTTAGGATTTGATTAAAAACGTGCACTTAAACACGACGACCAATGGCAAACCCGTTGGGTCTGATCCCCCAACGCAGCCGTTCCCTACCCGTAGCCCCCACTGGGGGGGGGGGTGGGGGGCGGGCGCCTCACACACACTAACCACCCCCACACACAGAGTTGGAAAAGTGCATAAAGACCGTTCCCTACCTGTAGCCCCCAGGGGAGATTTGGTCGTCGAAGTCGGGTCCCTGCCGTCTTAAAATATCGTATCTTGAAGTCGTCGAAGTCGGGTCCGTCTCGGCAACGCGTGGGGGGGGTGGTGGGGGGGTCAGCGGTGCGGCATCACACACACGAAGCTTCGACACACACAGAGCCTTAAAAGTGTAAATGCCCGACCTCTTTTCCGTTTTTCTCTAATTTAATTAAGATGTGCAGGTGGTGTTCTTATCGAGGTTCAGGGGTGAATGACGTAAATATTTTCACACAATATGGGAACATCTCATGTTGTCTTGAAGGCTCCTCGGCCCACATCTGACTCTCTGTACTGTCACTATGGCAACGATGTCTATGAGCACTGGGCATTGTGACATCACACGATGGAACGTTCACCATTGGCTGGGGCTCCTGCATAGGCATATGTAAATGAATCCATTCCGATTGGACATATGTGAAGATTGGGCATTGTGACATCACACGATGGAACGCTCAGCAGGGGCTGGGGCTGGTGAAGGTTCTGTGGGTGTGAAGCCAGTTTAGTTTTGAAATATTGGGGGGGGGGGGGGGGGGAAGGATTTGATTAAAAACGTACACTTAAACACGTCGAAATGTAATGAGGAACGGATACTTAGAAAGAAAAGAGAAATCTCTACCAAAATGGAAAAGATGTCGGCGATTCAGCGTTCCCCCTTATCCTTAAACTTTGACCCCTTGTTCTGGTCTTCCCCAACATCCGGAACAATCTTCCTGCATCTAGCCTGTCCAACCCCTTAAGAATTTTAAACGTCTCTATAAGATACCCCCTCAATCTTCTAAAATCTAGCGATTACAAGGCGAGTCTATCCAGTCTTTCTTCATATGAAAGTTCTGACATAACAGGAATCAGTCTGGTGAACCTTCTCTGTACTCCCTCTCTATGGCAACGATGTCTTTGAGCATTGGGCATTGTGACATCACACGATGGAACCTTCACCATTGGCTTGGGCTCCTGCATAGGCATATGTAAATGGATCCATTCCGATTGGACATATGTGAAGATTGGGCATTGTGACATCACACGATGGAACGTTCAGCAGGGGCTGGGGCTGGTGAAGGTTCTGTGGGTGTGAAGCCAGTTTAGTTTTGAAATATTGGGGGGGGGGGGGGAAGGATTTGATTAAAAACGTGTACTTAAACACGACGGAATGTAATGAGGAGCGGATACTTAGAAAGAAAAGTGAAATCTCTACCGAAATGGAAAAGATGTCGGCGATTCTGCGTCCAGTTTCGGAGTTGCAGGGAATCAATGGAAGAAATGTGACAGCCGGACGGAGTTCCGTTTCGGAATTTTGGGCGAGAGTTTTATATATTAATAGATAGATGATAAAATTCAACATTATTAGGGATGCAAAAGTAGAAGTGGTGGGTTTTCTCCAATTGTAGACCCAATTGTAGACCCTATTACTGACTTCAGTGTACGTGAAACGCAAGCCAGGTGTGCAATAGACATGGCCAACATAATACCTTTCTTCTAGTTTTCCCAATAAATATGGAAGATGCAGAACATCAACTGAATTAAAATATCGCAATAGTGAGAAATGTTGATGTGCCAGACATTTATTGACCGTAGAAACAATGAGAAAAAAAGAATCGTGCAGAAAGGAACTGTAGATGTTGGTTTAAAAGAAAGATAGACAGAAAGCTGGAGTAACTCAGCAGGTCAGGCAACATCTCTGGAGAAAAGGAATAGGTGATGTTTCGGGACGAGATCCTTCTTCAGACTGAGAGTCAGGGGAAATGGAAATGATCGATATAGACTGTGATATAGAGAGATATAGAACAATATATCTCTGTACCTTTATATTTCAATATCTCTCTATTTCACCGTCTATATATCTCATTTCCTTTTCCCCTGACTCTCAATACGAAGAGAGGTCTCTACCTGAAATGTCACCTACTCCTTTTCTCCAGAGATGCTGCCTGACCTGCTGAGTTACTCCAGCTTTTTGTGTCTATCTTCGTCCAAAATGAATCAATCTGAAGAAAGGTCCCACCCAAAAGGTCCCACCCATTCACTCCCCAGATGCTGCCTGACCTACTAAGTTCCTCCAGCACTTTGTGCTTCATTTAAGATTTCAGCATCAGCTATTCCTTGTGTTGGCAAAAAATGGTGTGCATGTTTGAATTGAAATAGATTTATGGTCAGCATGGACATGGTGACCATAAGGGCCCAAAGGGCCTATTTCCAAGTTGTATCTCCAAAGTAAGAAAGTTCTGAATGTGATCCTTTTTGGCAAAGTTTCAGAAAAAGTTTAATTAAACTTTTTAATATACATTAAATCAAACTTGTCTCGTGAGGATTGTTTTAGAACCCGTGTGCGTTTACAGACCTTTCAAGAATTTACACTTTCAAAAGTTTATATCTTTGACTGAAGCAAAAGATGAAATAAATCCAAGTATCTTTCAAAAGGCAGCTTATACCCTCAACCACATTTCCTAGTTTTGACTTTGATATACATGAATTTTGCAGTAACATAGTGAAGCTAACATTTATGGCCAACATAAAAAAGAGCTGCAATATGCAAGAGTTGAAATAAAATAAAATTAAAATGCATTTATAGTTCCTGTATTAAAAACTGCAGGATGATCAAAGCAACACCGTTAATGTTGAAACAACATTATTTATTAATGCAGATTTAGTATGCTTCTAAAATAAAACAGCTACTTAGTTCTGTGACTGTTTTATTGAGTTTTGTGGTTTTCAGTACAAGTGAGGGGTGCATATTTTCTTTGTGTTCACACCATGGGCAGCACCGTTACTGCCTTATAGCGCTAGCAGCGCCGGAGACCCGGGTTCCATCCCGACTACGGGAGCTGCCCGTACAGAGTTTGTACCTTCTCCCCTGACGGTGTGGGTTTTCTCCGAGATTTTCGGTTTCCTCCCACACTCCAAAAATGTACAGGTTTGTAGGCTAATTGGCTTGGGTTTGTATATTTGGTATAAGTGTAAGTTTGTGTAAGTGTAAGTTTGTGTCCAGAACAAGGGGTCACAGTTTAAGGATAAGGGGGAAATCTTTTAGGACCGAGATGAGGAAAACATTTTTCACACAGAGCGCGTTGAATCTCTGGAATTCTCTGCCACAGAAGGTAGTTGAGGCCAGTTCATTGGCTATATTTAAGAGGGAGTTAGATGTGGCCCTTGTGGCTAAAGGGATCAGGGGGTATGGAGAGAAGGCAAGTACAGGATACTGATCAGCCATGATCATATTGAATGGCGGTGCAGGCTCAAAGGGCCGAATGGCCTACTCCTGCACCTATTTTCTATGTTTCTATGTTTCTATGTTTCTATGTAAGGTCCCTAGTGTGTGTAGTAGGCTTGTGTTAACGTGCGGGGATCGCTGGTCATTGCGGACTCGGTGGGCTAAAGGGCTTGTTTGTGCGCTGTATCGCTAAACTAAACTAACTTAAACTAAACACCAGACACGGGTTCAAACCAAACCTCGGGTGCTGTTAGTGTGGGGTTTGCACATTCTCTCTGTGACCACGTGGGTTTCCTCCAGGTACTTCGGCTTCCCATAAAGTGTAAGGAGTTGTTGAGAAAGTGGGATAACATAGAGCTAATGTGAAAGGGAATTTGGAGGTCGGCGTGGACTCAATGAGCCGGTGCTGTATGTATCATCATGCTGTATCTCTCTGTAAAATCAGTCTGAAGATTAGATTAGATTAGATTCCTTTATTGTCATTCAGACCTTTCGGTCTGAACGAAATTTCGTTGCCTGCAGTCATACATATAATAATAAATAACAAAACATACAATAAACACAAATTAACATCCACCACAGTGAGTTCACCAGGCACTTCCTCACTGTGATGGAGGCAAAAGTCTTAAAGTCTCTGTCTCTTCCCTCTTTGGTCTCCCTCTGCGCTGAGGCGATCCAGGCTTCCGTTGTTGTGACCCCGCCGGATGATGGTGAGTAAGTCAGTCCTGCGGCTCAACCGTGCTCCGCGAACGGGCTGGTTCAAGCTCCGTGGCCCGGGGTGGTCGAAGAAAGGTCTCGACCCAAAATGTTACCTAGCCAGTTTCTCCAGAGATGCTGCCTGACCTACTGAGTTACTCCAGCACTTTGTGTCCTTTTGTGTATTAATCGACATCTGCAGTTCCTTGTTGCTACTTTCTAAACTAAATTTGGAAAAGTTGTTAATGTACCTTTGAGTTTAAGTCATAGAGTCACAGAGTCTTACAATGTGGAAACAGGCCCTTCAGCCCAACTTGCCCAAACCGGGGAATATATCTCATCTACACTAGTCCCACCTGCCTGCGAATGGCCTATATCCATCAAAAATTGTCCTATCCCTGTATCTGTCTAAATGTTTCTTATACGTTGCGATAGTTTAACCTTCTGAATATAGGATTAAGGGGCTCAATGTCTGTGCCCAGCTGGTTAAAGTTTGAAGTAGGCTGGAGTCTCCAATATGGGTTCTTCACAGCTGTCAGTGCCTATTTGTAGGTGTGAATGATAAAGCAGCCATTTCCCCAAGAGGGGTTCACCAGTATGGGAGTATCTGCATAATGGCATGTGTTAAAACACTGTACCATGAGAGTGGATGAGACTGATTGTGGATTCATTCCAATGAGTGTTACATTCTTGAGGAGACAAAGGTCTTCCCACTCGTTATATCCATGTTATGTGGTTAGTAGGATGTTTGATTGGCGTCAACATACCAAGCCCTTAGTTAGTCACCTCAACCTCAGTAGAAGATGCTACTTCTACATCTTAACTTGTTACGCTCCACGCAAGACTCAATTATTGAACTTTTTCTTTTTTATAAATAAATGTGACTTGACTTGATAAAAAAGTTATTTACGGGACAAGGAAGTGTGAAGGTTGAGAAAAGTGAGAAAACTGTATTCTGTACAGCTGTTGCGAATGTAGCATAAACCAACGGAATAGTTAGATCGCAAGCCGGGTGTTGAGCAGCCAGGTTGTTGCCTCTGTTGGCGTCAATGTCTGCCAGGCCCTGAGCTCCATTTGGTGGGTGGTAGAGCGGGCACCCAGAGATGGCATGGCTGTCTGTCTGTTGCTCTGCTCTGCATTCACAGGCTGGGGTCTGGTGGAGCCCCCATCTCCACATGCTGGCATTGAAACGCCCAACACCAGCACAGTAAAAAAATAAACACACGATACAAAGCACTCTTGAAAGCACTGAAGGCCAACAGAGCTTAAATCCTGCTTCTGCTCTTTAGAGATTTTCTTTATGGAAAAAAAAGGAATTAAAAATCCAAAGGAGCCTTGGTTCTTGTAAACGTGGCAGGGTTCAAAACCACATACACCAAGTCGATGTTTTTTTTTAATCGCCATGATATAATTTTTACATTGTTAATCTCCTATGATAGAGGCCTGGCTGGTTCATAAAGCTTTTATTTTTTTTAATAGTGCAGCTTCTTAAATCCCCTGTGATACATGCCTGATCCATAAAGCTCAGCAAGTGAGACCTCAACAGGGTGATTCTTAAACCCCTATCATAGCGAGCTGCTTCATAAAACCCTGTGATTCAGCACTCGTGACCTTCCTCTTCAATACCCTTATGACTGAGGCCTGCGATACAGGTGTAGTCCTTAAAAGACCCCATGGAACAACCTTCATCTTCCCTTTGAGAACTTCCTAGATTAAACAGGCAACACTACAGCAATGATAATAAAACAAACACCTGCATTTTGCAGTGACTTCAAGCCACTGGCATCTCTCATGGAAATCTTGGCAAAGTAATAAAGATGTTGTCGGCGTTTATTTCTTTGAGAGAAAGCGAATTGACCATCCAATATACTTCTTAATGCAATGCCCTGAAGCACTCGGGGAAACTCTTGAATCTCAATGTCATTCTTATTACTCACCTTGACATTTTGGACAGTTATTGCAGGAGGAGGAAAAGTTGTTTTTTTCTTGTTAATATGTGACAATAAATATACCTTCTAAAATTTAATTTGGAAAACTTCAAACTAAATTCTTTGCAGTAAACACCACATAGTTTGTACAATACTAAAAGAACAGAGCATAAATATAAGCCAATTTACTATAACCAGGGCACCAGTAATTGCACAAATATTTACACTATAGTAACCAGACACAAATTTCAACTTCTCTTTAAACCGTAATCTGCAGCTGCCAACTTATAAAATCCATTTATGTGAACAATTATTACCTCAGTTTAATGAATTTTCAACCACTGTAACTGATCTTTCCGCGGCTATCTCAACAATAGGTCGGTCACATCTACGCACATGACAACAAAAATTAGTGTTGAGTTATTGAAAACTTATTACAATAAAAAAAAATTGAATTGCAAACTTGTCAAAGCTGAAATTTATAATAATAATAATTTGGCCCATGCAGTAAAGTTGAGTGAAAAGTGAGTGCAGCAGGACTGGGGCGGCACAGTGGCGCAGCAGTGGAGTTCCCGGAGGTTGCAGGCGGTTGCCGGAGGTTGCAGGTAGTGGAAGCAGGTAGGGAGACTGACAAAAACGTCCGGGAACCTCACGGAAACCTTGGGTGGGGCGCAAAGTCTCCAGAGGTTTCCGTTCAGGTTTCCTAAGTGGGACAGGGGCATAAGTGGGACAGGGGCATTACCTGTCCTATCCATGTACCCGTCTAATTGTTTCTTAAACATTGCAATAGTCCCTGCCTCAACTACCTCCTGTTTCATTCCATGCTCATTCCATACACCCACCACCCTTTGTGTGAAAACGTTACCCCTCAGATTCCTATTAAATCTTTACCCCTTCACTGTAAACCCATGTCCTCTAGTTCTCGATTCCCCTAATCTGGGCAAAAGGTTCCGTGCTTCTACCCGATCTATTCCTCTCATGATTTTATACACCTCTATACGATCACCCCTCATCCTCCTGCCCTCCCAGGAATCTCTGTGTGTAGGATAGTGCTAGTGTACGGGGTGATTGCTGGTTGACATGGACTTGGATCATGTGCAGGAAGATTTGGTGGCCTTTGAGGACGAGTAGAGTTGCTGCCTTTCAGCGCCAGAGACCCGGATTCAATCCTGACTACGCGTGCTGTCTGTACGGTGTTTGTACGTTCTCCCCGTGACCTGCGTGGGTTTTTTTCCGGGAAGCGCCCACAATCGAAAGACATACAAGTTTGTCGGCTAATTGGCTTGGTATAAATGTAAATTGTCCCTAGCGTGTAGGATAGTGTTAATGTGTGGGGGTCGCTGGTCGGTGCGGATTCAGTGGGACGAAGGGCCTGTTTCTGCGCTGTACCTCTAAAGTCCAAAGATAGTTCTGTGTGAGATTAATAAGGTGATCAACAATTATAACAAGTTAAATAAGATATACACCTACAGGCAAATGAACACATTAACACGGTGGCCCGTGTAGAATCAGATCATTTAATTAATCCCATTGCGGACGGAAGTCTGATCAAGAACTTCTCCAGTGTTTGTGGCCCACGGCGTTTGACTACATAGAACATGCATGTTTCTGTACTGTACAACACAGGAACAGGCCCTTCAGCCCACAATATCTGTGCCAAACATGATACCAAGATAAAACTCATCTACTCTGCCTGATGATGGTCCATATCCCTCCATTCCCAGCATTTAAATGTACCAATCTAAAAGCCTCTTAAATGCTACTATCATATCCAATAAATGTAAATAATTTGGTGTACATATAGCTGCTGGTGTACATATGGTGTACATATAGCTGCTAAATTTGTATAAGATAATTACAAGCAGTTGAATAAGGGGTGGGAATTAACAAGCTTTGGCTTCTTCCTGCTCCTTTTCGGACAAATACGATTTCATTTATTTATAGATATTGTTTGTGACACTTTATAAATATTCGTGTTTTGTTTTTTTGTATGCTGTTTCACACTTGCTTTTTATTCTTTTATTCTGTTCGAAATAAAGAATTAAATTAAAATTAAATGAATGAATTAATTAATTAATTGTCTAACATGGAATTGGTAGCCAACTGGATGACTCAGCGTTGAATAGAACATAGAACATAGAACAGTTCAGCAGAGGACAGACCTTTCAGTCCATAATGTCTGTGTCAAAGAAGCATCTCAACCCAAAACTTTACCTATCCATGTTCTCCTGAGATGCTGCCTGACCTGCTGAGTTACTCCAGCACCTTGTGTCATTCGGTGTATTAACCAGCAACTGCAGTTCTTTGTTTCTACATTTCTACAAGACTAACTCTTGCCTGCCTGCACATGACATTGACATATCCCTCCATTCTCTGCATATCCGTATGCCCATCCTAAAGGCTCTTAAATACCACTATTGCATCGGCCCCATCCACTGCCCTGCCAGCGCGTTCCAGGCACTATGTAAAAAACTTGCTCCACACATCTCCATTAAGCTTTGCCTCTCTCTTCTTAAAGTTATGCCCTCTAGTCTTTGACATTTCCACCCTGGCGAAAAAGGTTCTGACTGTCTTCCCTATCAATGCCACATCTAATTTTAGATACTTCTTGTGAGTACTACATCAGTCATGTAACTAATGTAATGTAATGTAACTAACAGAATTGTAACTAAAGTCCATTGTCCACCATTTGACAGTACTGCACTTGCTCAGCAGTGCCAGCAATGCTTGGTAGTGCATTGCATGCACAGTAATCCAAGCAATGACTTCCACCCATTTGTAAGTTAATTAGCTTCTGTAAATTGCAAATTGTTCCCAGTGTGTAGGATAGTGCTAGTGTACGGGCTGATGGCTGAATGGCGCGGACTCAGTGGGCCGAAGGGTCTGTTTCTACACTGTATGTCTAAAGTCTAAAGTTGTTGAAAGAGCAATTGCTTTGTAAACCTTCCTCTGAGCATTCAGTTTTTACACAGAGGCAAACCTTGTCAGCGAACTAAGTGTTTCTTACCCACTGGTAATGGAAAAGATGTATGTGTCTTATAGACTGTTAAAAAGATGAGTGTAAGTATGGTGTGCATTTAGCATATCGTTGGCTCTCCACACAACTTGTTTGCATTTTCTGAGATCAATAAAATAATTCAGAACCAACATCATGAAAAGCATCGGACAACAGTATCAACTGTAATTGAGTCCTGCTTGTGCAAGCGTGGAATATATGGGAACTAAAGGAAACTTTCAAATAGACAATTGCAAACAACAGAAACCTCTCAGCCAGGTGGGCAGCATCTGTGGAAAGCCCATCAGAGTTACAATAGACAATAAATAGCCAATAGGTGCAGGAGTAGGCCATTTGGCCCTTCGAGCCAGCACCGCCATTCAATGTGATCATGGCTGATTATCCACAACCAGTACCCCGTTTCTGCCTTCTCTCCATATCCCTTAACTCTGCTATCCCTAAGAGCTCTATCTAACTCTCTCTTGAAAGCATCCAGAGAACCAGCTTCCACTGCCCTCTGAGGCAGAGAATTCCACACACTCACAACTCTGTGTGAAAAAGTTTTTCCTCGTCTCCGCTCTAAATGGCTTACTCCTTATTTTTAAACTGTGGCCCCTGGTTCTGGACTCCCCCAACATTGGGAACATATTTCCTGCCTCTAGCATGTCCATATCCTTAATAATCTTATATGTTTCAATGTTAACATTCTGAGAACTTGGCAAATTGAGAAAGCGAGAAAACATTGTGTGTGGGAAGGAACTGCAGGTGCCGGTTTACACTGAAGATAGACGTAAAATGCTGGAGTAACTCAGCGGGTCAGGCAGCTTCTCTGGAGAAAAAGAATAGGTGACGTTTTGGGTCGAGACCCTTCTTCAGAATTGAGTACCGACATCATTGAAGGCATCAGACAGGAGTATTAACTACCAACAGAGGAAGGGTCTCGACCCGAAACGTCACCTATTCCTTTTCTCCAGAGATGCTGCCTGTCCAGCTGAGTTACTCCAGCACTTGCCGTCTATCTAAAAGAGAAAACAAGTTAGTATTAAGCTGTAGGAAGAACATTTCTGTTTTAGCTCGGACTTTAGCCAGTTTTCCATTCACATGCTCTTTTACAAGTGATTTGTTACAGTTGAACTGCAATTCATTCTGGTGGGACGTGTCTGTCTGGGAAAGCTACCCAAAAAACTGTTTGTTTTTACAAACAGCAATACAAACTTCCTCAGGAGCAGTGACTCGTCCGCAAATACAGTATTCTGACCACTGCCATGTGCCCGCTATTTCTGCCAAGTGTGGGCGGCACAGTGAAGCAGCAGGTTGAGTTGCTGCCTTGCAGAGCCCGAGATCTGGGTTTGATCCTGACTAAGGGGGCTGTCTGTACGGAATGAAGGTTTGTAGGTTAGCGGGCCCATGTAAATTTCCCCTGGTCTGTAAGGAATGGATGAGAATGTAGGATCACATTGAACTAGTGATTGGCAGTCGGCGTGGGCTCAGAGGGCTGAAGGGCCTGTGTCCATGCTGTACCTCTAAACTAAACTGGACATCACCCTCATCACACTGTGGAAGTGACACTCATGGGTTAAAGGGCAACCAACAGTTTCCGCCAGGTGGATCAAGTTGTATTCCATTTACTGCTTCTTGTTTTCATACTTTTCTTGATGTGTTTTCACTCCAGTGAATACAAATAAAAAGCTCAAGATGAAACACCAAAGACATTTAAGAGAAATAAACTTTTTTTGCTGGCAGGCAGAGAATGAGTAGGGTCTAAAAGGCTTTTAAAAGATGCCAGAATGACAGATTCAGAGTTGGAGGTGAATGTTCATGAGCGAATGTTTAATTGAGTGCTTTCCTTTGCACTTCATAAAGGAATTCACGTCTCCAGAAGACCAAACATCATTCTTACCATCTGTCTTTTAATAAAATTATTCAAACTGGATTAACTGGGATGGGACCAATAAATGATGCTTTGAAGCCTTAGAAATAGACCATTGACTAATGAACGATACAAAGTAATTATGACGTTTTAACCAAAGGAAAGAATAAATCTCCACTATTTAACCTTTAGTTTAGTTTAGATTAGTTTAGTCTAGTTTAGAGATACAGTGTGGAAACAGGCCCTTCGGCCCACCAAATCCACAGCTACCAGCGACTCCCGCACACTAATACTATCTTACAAACACGAGGTACAATTTACAATTTTACCGAAGCCAATTAACCTACTAAACCTGTACGTCTTCGCAGTGTGGGAGTAAACCGGAGCACCCGGAGAAAACACACGCAGGTCACGGGGAGAAGGTACAAACTCTGTGCAGACAGCACCCGTAGTCAGCATCGAACTCGGGTCTCTGGCGCTGTGAGGCAGCAACTCTACCGTTGCACCACCGTGCCGCCCTGTGGAACAAAATTGAAAAGTTGAAGAGCAGACTCACGTGAGTTTCTATTTAATTGTGTCAAAAATATCTTCCTCTTTCTGTGTACATTACTATGCATTATTACGGAGTGTGCACTACCTACTCTAGATTTTTGATTAATAATAACTAAAGGTTTAGATTAGAAATCCAGCATGGAAACAGACCTTTCGGCCCACTGAGTCCACACCAACCATTGATTGCCCGTTCATACGAGTTCTATGTTATATCTCCTTCTCGTCCACTCCCTGTAAATTCGGGGCAAGTTCCAGGGGCCAATTAATGTAAAAATGCGCCTTTTTTTAGGATGTGGTGGAAACCCGAGCACGTGGAGGAAACCCATGTGGTCAATGAGAGAACGTGCAAACTCAACGCAGACAGCACCCGAAGTCAGGATCAAACTCGGGTGTCTGGTACTGTGAGGCAGCAGCATGCATCCCATCTTGCATTCCACGGCACAACATTTTCCTGAGAAGTTTGAAAATCCAAATTATTTTATCCGTACTTACTCCCATGGCGGCAGATATACAGGCACAAAAATCCTGCTTAAATTGGCGGCGTGATTTTAAGTGCAGTCTGGTTATGGCAGGTTGCCAGAGTGGGTTAGAAACGTATTGAGTGCTTCAGGAAACCAGCCCAGAATATTTTAATTCCTGGATTGAGCCACTAAATGAGCAGGAAGCATTAACTGGCCTATGCAAGATTAAATGTCCCTTGTTGCCTGCCTGCCTGATGGTAGGCGTACGAGAGGGGGCTCCAGGAATGTTCTACAAATGCGCTCAGGATAGACAGCGATGAAGGAGGCCACTTTCTCTTAACTCCATAGAACATGGAACATAGAAAAGTACAGCATATGAACAGGCCCTTCAACCCATAATGACTGTGCCAAACATGATGTCAAGATAAACGACTCTAATATTAGTTTGGTTTAGTTTAGGGATACAGCGGGGAAACAAGCTCTTCGGCCCACCGAGTCCGCAACGACCAGCGATCCTCGTACATCAACAATGTCCTACGCACACTAGGGACAATTTACATTTATACCAAGCCAATTAGCCTGCAAATCTGTACGTCTTTAGAGTGTTGAAGGAAACCCGCGCTTCCCGGATAAAACCCACGCAGGTCACGGCATGTGATCCATATCCCCCCATCCTTCACATATCTATCAACTTATCTAAAAATTCTCTTCAATGCAACTATCGTATCTGGCTGCAATACCACCCTAGCAGTGCTTTCTATACACCCACCCCCCTCTGTATAAAAAACCTGCCCAGCACATCTCCTTTAAACTTTACCCCTCTCTCTCGTTGAAGCTATTAAAATCGAAATTATTTTTGCTGTGCTTACTCCCATAGCGGCAGATATACAGGCACAAAAATCCTGCTTAAATATGGCGAGATTTTAAATGTAGCCTGGTTATGGGCAGGTTGGGCAGGTCCTTTGCATTTCTACTCTGGCAAAACGATTCTGACTGTCCACTCTATCTATGCCTCTCATATGTTTATATACATCTATCAGGTCCCCACCCCCTCCCTCAAACTTCAAAGTTCCAGAGAAAACAATTCAAGTTTGTCCAATCTCTCCTGGTACAGTAGGTAATAACTTCTAATCCAGTCAGCATTCTGAGAAACTACTTCTGTGTCCACGCCATACTTTCACACCCTTCCTGTAATGGGATGACCAGAACGTCACACAAGTGGTGCAGCTGATAGGCCTAGTGTCTCACAGCGCCAGAGACCCGGGTTCGATCCTGACCTTGGGTGCTGTTGGTGAGGAATTTGCCCCTTCTCCCTGTGACCGCATGGGTTTCCTCCAGACGTTCTGGTTTCCACCCACATCCCAAAGACGTGCGGGTTTGTAGATTAATTTAGTCAGAGGGAGGTGAATCTGTGGAATTGATTGCCACAGAAGGCTGTGGAGGCCAAGTCAGTGGATATTTTTAAGGCAGAGATAGATAGATTCTTGATTAGTACGGGTGTCAGGGGACATGGGGAGAAGGCAGGAGAATGAGATTAGGAGGGAGAGATAGATTAGCCATGATTGAATGGCGGAGTAGACTTGATGGGTTGAATGGTCTAATTCTGCTCCTGTCACTTATGACCTTATGATAATTGGTCTTTGTAAAGAGTGTGTAGGGTGTGAATGAGAAAGTGGGATAAGGTAGAACTAGAGTGAGCGGGTGATCGAAGGCTGGCCAAAGGACATGTTTCCATACCGTATCTCTAAACTAAACAAAACAATAGTTCCTGAAGAAGGGTGCTGACCTGAATCGTCATCTATCCTTTTTCTCCAGAGATGCTGCCTGACCTATCGCCAACCAGCGATCCCTGCACACTAAAGGGCCTGTCCCACCAGCATGCGATTGCATGCGTCTAGCGCGACCAAACGGAAGCGGAGTTCGCGCTAGGTTCGCAGTAAGTACGCGCTAAGTACGTACAAAGTTCGCATGTGACGTAATTTACGTCATACTCACCAATCAGCTGGGCAGGAGGCGGGCCGACTGAATTTGGACGTCGCACGGCGTCGGGCGGTGACATCAGCACGCAAGGCACGCCGGGTGTTGACGTCATCGCGTAACGCCACGCGCTAGGCGTACGCCGTCAAGACGCTGCATACGCTGTCGAGACGCTGCGTACGCCCTCAATGCGTCTGCAGGCCGACAGGCCGTTGGCGCGCGAGATTTTCAGAGTGTGCGGGATTTTCGGAGCCCCGCGCGACGTCGGGACCAGCCCTGCACAACTCCATATGCCTCCGCGGATCGAAGTGGGACCGGCCCCGCGCGACCGTACGCCTCAAGCGACCACGTTTGGTTGCGCTAGACGCATGCAATTGCATGCTGGTGGGACAGGCCCTTAGCACTATCCTACACACACACACACACACACACACAAACACACACACACAGAAGACAATTTTTACAATTTTCTCCGAAGCGAATTAACCTACAAACCTGTACACAAACCTGTGCGTGGGATGAAACCGGAGCACCCGGAGAAAACCCACGCAGGTCACGGGGAGAAGGTACATACTCCGTACAGACAGCACCCGTAGTCAGGTCCCTGGCGCTGTAAGGCCGCAACTCTACTTCTGCATCATCGTGTCATCTTGGAGTCATAGAGTGATACACAGCGTAGAAATAGACCCTTCGGCCCATCTTGCCCACACATGTCCCATCTACACTAGTCCCACCTTCTCAGTATGTGATTATTTTTCAAAGCCTGACCTGTGTACATATATTCACACTCTGTATCAGACTTAGTCCTCCTACTGTTCCCTGTCATTCCTCCCATCTTCAGCCCTCATCCTCATCTGTCTTCTCTCTCTCCACTTCCCCACCACACCTGTCGGCCCAGGCCATTTAAAGCCTTGTGTTAGAAATGCTTGCAATTCAAAGGCGACAAGAAGTTGGCGATTTAATTTAATTTAAAAGTGAGTCATTGAAATGTGAATGAATGATTATATTGTTTCAAATTTTTACACATCAGTTTGTATTTTTAATGAGTGCTTTCAAAGAGAAAATTGGCAGATTTTAAATTTAATTAAGCCAATGATATTTCCTCTACTTTACAACCCATCTGCCCGTTACAACTGGGTCTACAGCTGGTTTAATTAACCTGGCCTGCTCATCTGCAAATACATCCTACATCTGGAGCTGTTCCTGAATTAATTGTTTGAAAACATAGATGGCATCTGGACCTGCTTTAGTTATTCCAGCCTCTCTGAAAAGTCTCACTTCAGAAAGATACTTCTGTACCATTTTACGTTGAGGGCCATACAGTGTGGTGACAGGCCCTTCGGCCCAACATTCCCATGCCGACCAACATGTCCCATCGACACTAGTCGTGCCTGCCCGTATTTGGCCCATATCACTCTAATCCCATCTACACTATCCTATCCATGTACCTGTCTAAATGTTTCTTAAATATTGCAATAGTACCTGCCTCAACTACCTCCTCCGACATTTCATTCCATACACCCACCACCTTTTGTGTTACAAAGTTACCACAGTTTAGTTTAGTTTAGTTCAGAGAAGATAAGGAATTGTGCACTTACAGTCGGATAGTATGCGAGTCTGTCTTAGAGTCTGTCTTGCTGAATATCCCACGGTCTAGGCATAAGCTCAGGGGCGGTTGCAGCCCCTAGACTGTGGAACAGCATCCCCTTTGCCCCCTCCATCGACTCTTTTAAGTCAAGACGTATCTATACTCCCAAGCCTTTCCTGACGTCCTCTGAGTGAGGACTACATGTATATATGTATGTAGTTTGTTTTGTTGTGCTATTCTTATAACAAATGTAAAGCACTTTGGCCAACGAGAGTTGTTTTTTAAATGTGCTATATAAATAAATGTGACTTGACTCGACTTGATTATAGAGTCTTAGAGTCATACAGCGTGGAAACAGGCCCTTCGGCCCAACTTACCCTCGCTGACTAACATGTCCCATCTACACTAGTCCCACGAGAACCAGAGGACACAGGTTTAAGGTGAGGGGCGAAAGATTTATTAGGAACCTGAGGAGCAACATTTTCACACAAAGGGTGGTGGGTGCACGGAACGAGCTGCCGGAGGAAGTAGTTGAGGCAGGTACTATCACATTATTTAAGAAACATTTAGACAGGTACATGGATTGGACAGGTTTAGAGGGATGTGGGCCAAGCACAGGCAGGTGGGGCAAGTGTAGATGGGACATGTTGGTCGGTGTGGGCAAGTTGGGCCAAAGGGCTTGTTTCCACACTGTATGCCTCCATGACTATTATGAAAGATTGTCTTTGAGGGTACAGGTAGATATGCTTTACTGCGTAGAGTAATATTGAGTTGGGAAGCAACAGGACAATGTAGTTTCAGAACATAGAACCATGCCCTTGGCCCACTATACCTGTGTCAACCATGTTGCCAACCTAACAAACCCTATCTGTCTGCACATGGTCTGGTTCCCTCTATTCCCTGCCTAACCATGTGTCTGTCTGATCTCTTCATAGTCTATCCATGTACTCCAGAGATATTGCCTGACTCGCTGAGTTACTCTGGCACTTTGTGTCTTCTCTCAAAACCAACTGTAAGTCCTTGTTAACTGATTTGCAATAACTTAAGGCCAGGAAATATTGTGTTCCGTATCTGTCACCTTAATCCAACTTGGTTTGCAGTGCACCTAATAGGCAGCACAGTGGTGCTGCAGTAACGTTGACCCGGGTTCGATCCTGACTATGGGTGTGGTCTGTATGGGGTTTCCACCTTCTCCCTGCGATCGTGTGGGTTTTTCCCGGGCGCTCCAGTTTCCTCCCACACTCCAAAGACATACAGGATTGTAGGTTAGCTGGGCTTCAGTAAAGATTGTAAATTGTCCCTAGTGCGTACGATAGTGCTGGCGCTAGCGGCGTTCTCTAGTCGGAATGGACTCGGAGGGCCGAAGGGCCTGTGTCCCTGCTGTATCTCTAAACACAACCACGCTAAACTGAACTAAATTAACTGGAAACTGAACTAAATGAACCCTACTCCCATCCGGGAGGCGCTACAGGTCTCTCCGTTGCCGGACCAGCAGGTTCAGGAACAGCGTCGTCCCTGCGGCTGTTACACTACTTAACTCAGCACCTTGGTGATTGCCAATCACCCCCCCCCCCCCCCCCCCCCCCCCCCCCCCCCCCCCGGACACTCCTTCCCCCTGAAAAATTGCACTACTGCTAGCTACTGTTTGTACATGTATATATTTTACTGTTCCATTATTATATGTTCGCTCTTCTGGGTGAGATGCTAAATGCATTTCGTTGTCTCTGTACTGTACACTGCACAATGACACTAAAGATTGAATCTGAATATGAATCTGAATCTGGAATCATCATGGGAATGATGAAGATTTCTGGCATTGTTTTACGAGCCCTCCGGTGATATTCCCCTTCCTTTACCCAAGGTCAAATTTTAATTTCCTGTAAGCATTCCAGCTCATCTATTTGCTGCCTGTGTAGAGGTTAAGCTTTCAACTGAGACCAAAGGTCAACTGAGCTGAGCAAGCAAGGTTATTTCACAAACACTATGTCAACATTTTCACTGTGTCAACACGGGAATTTAACAAAAGAAGAAACATTGAATTTTCAAGCTGAAGTCGTGTGACTGATCGAGCTTAGTTTGTCCTTCATGCCTAGTACACCCACCTGTACTGGTCCTTTCCGGCAATGTTGACAATAAGTACACTTGAAAGGACTGAGTTCAAGTCTTTTCTTTACCGCATTAATCTCTCCTATTCCTCGCTGGTGGAGGAAGGAACTGCAGTTGCTGGTTGACACTGAAGCTCGACACAAAAAGCTGGAGTAACTCAACAGGACAGGCAACATCTCTGGATAGAAGGAATGGCTGACGTTTTGGATCGAGACCCTTGGTTAGGTTGATGAAGGGTCGAGACCCGAAAAGTCACCCATCCCTTCCAATACTCCAGCATTTTGTGTCTATTCTTTTTATTTACATTCATTATGGTTCACTCATATCCAATGCATTAAGACTGCCCTGATGTACTATACCAAGGCAGCACGGTGGCGCAGCTGGCAGAGCAGCCACCCCACAACGCCAGAGTCCTGGGTTCGATCCTAACCTTGGGTGCTGTCTGTGTAGAGTTTGCACGTTCTCCGTGGGATTTCTCTGGATGATCCGGCTTCAACCCACACTCCAAAGACGTGCAGGTTTGCAGGTTAATTGGTTTCTGTAAAATTGCCCCTAGTGTGTATAACACTAGGGATAACATCAAATTATGACTTTGTAACATTGTGACAAAAAGCTGGAGTGACTCAGCTTGGTCTGGCAGCATCTCTGGAGAAAAGGAAGAGATAATATTTCGGGTTGGAACCCTTCTTCAGACTCACGGCACCAAGATACATAAGCTGAACTGCCCTGGTAGACCCATTGCTCCAGCCCCACTGAAACCATTTCCGCATATAATTCCTTCCTACACAAATGTTATTAAATCTCCCCCTTCATTTCCCCTGCAGGTGACCTTCAAACAATCCACCTCCCTGATGACTTTCCATAGCCATCCCATAGTGAGAACCAACAACAACCATGAAATCAGATGCTAGAAAATAACAAAAAAAAAGTTTTACTGTAATAAAATACAATGGCTTATGAGATAAAATTATTAGTCCAATGTTAGAAATATAAATGCATTGTTACAATTTTCATTAATAGGCTGGCACGTAGAGTTGCTGCCTTACAGCGCCAGAGACCCAAGTCAAGTCAAGTCAAGTCAAGTTTATTCGTCACATACACATACGAGATGTGCAGTGAAATGAAAAGTGGCAATGCTCGCGGACTTTGTGCAAAAAGACAAACAAACAAACAAACAAACAAACTACAAACAGAATGGAACAGAATCACATATTCTTTTTCAAATTAAATATTGTGGGAGGAAGGAAAAAGGGAAAAAAACAGCAATTTAAAAAAAAAAGCAGTAGAGTGGTTCAGTAAAGTTAGTCCCTGGTGAGATAGGAGGTTACAGTCCGAATGGCCTCTGGGAAGAAACTCCTTCTCAACCTCTCCGTTCTCACAGCATGGCAACGGAGGCGTTTGCCTGACCATAGCAGCTGGAACAGTCCGTTGCAGGGGTGGAAGGGGTCTCCCATGATTTTATTGGCTCTGGAGTTGCACCTCCTGATGTATAGTTCCTGCAGGGGGGGCGAGTGAAGTTCCCATAGTGCGTTCGGCCGAACGCACTACTCTCTGCAGAGCCTTCTTGTCCTGGGCAGAGCAATTCCTAAACCAGATTGTAATATTTCCGGACTAGGTGCTTTCCACAGCCGCTGAGTAGAAGCACTGGAGGATCCTCGGAGACACTCTGAATTTCCTCAATTGCCTGAGGTGGTAAAGGCGCTGCCTTGCCTTACTCACGAGTGCTGCTGCGTGTGATGTCCATGTCATATCCTCAGAGATGTGGACTCCCAGGTATTTAAAACAGCTCACCCTATCCACAGTATCCCCATTTATCCTCAATGGTGTGTACGCCCTCGGATGATGTGCCCTCGTAAAGGATTCGGGTTCGATCCTGACCATGGGTGCTGTCTGTACGGAGTTTGGACGTTCTTCCCGTGACCTGCGTGGGTTTTCTCAGGGTGCTCCGGTTTCCACCCACATTCCAAAGTCGTGCAGGTTTGTACGTTAACTGGCTTTGTAAAATTGTAAAAAACCCCCCCAGTGTGTGTTGGATAGTGTTAATGTACGGGGATCGCTGGTCGGCGCGGACTCGGTGAGCCGGAGGGCCTGTTTTTGCACTGTTTCTCTAAACTATACTTAAAACCTAATCTAAAGCTTAAATTTGCATGTAGTTTCCAGGCTTCCAGAGATTAACCATAGAAATAAAGGTACTATTCATTAGAATTTTAAAATTCAAAATGTTACAAACTCAAAATGTCTACTTGATCAAATGTTGAAGGTAGATCGGCTGTGGAAGAGAACTGTTTTTTTTCATTGTAGTTTTTCTCATTTCCACTGTAGCCAAAAATCCTAAGAATCCTGATACAGATGTAAAACTAATTTATTTGACATTGAAACCTTAGCCAGGTGATATTTCAAAGATTGTTAATTATGTTTTCGGAAAAATGTTTCTGTTCTATAACGACAGACATCTCCTAGCAAGATGAAAAACGTCAGCAGAGGGCTAAGACTAAAGCATTAAGCTTTGTCTGTATAACTTAATTAAATAGTTCAGTTAACAGCGGCCTGGTACCACGTTTGCATTAAACACGAGCAGACTTAATGCAGGGAAAATCAATAGAAAGCATTTTGTTTGCCAGTGGTTTGATACAGTATTTTTAGCAAGAAGAAATTCCATTGTCAGTGAGGCCAAACACAAATTGGAGGAACAGCACCTCATATTTCGCTTGGCCAGCTTTGTTAGCGGTATGAATGTTGAATTCTCTGATTTTAAGTAACTTCTACTAACACTACCCCCCCTCCCCCCTTGCCTCCTTCCTCCACCCAGTCGTTTAACCAGTTCCACGGTTCTCCACATTGTATCCCTCTTGAGATCGCACATTCCCCAGCCAGCAATGAACCTCCCAAGGCTCCACACTTCCTGAGATGAGTTGTTGCTGGCCTTGATTGGTCCTGGTCTTTTCTCGTCTCCAGCTCTTCACCCTTGTCATCTACCCCCACCCCCACCCCCACCACCCCCTACTTTGTCAGAAGAAGGGTCCCGACCCGAAACATCATCCATACCTTTCCTCCAGAGATGCCACCTGAGTTCAATCCTGACCGCGATGTGTTTTTGCGTTCTCCCTGTGACCGCGTGGGTGTTCCCCAGGTGCTCCGGTTTCCTCCCACTTTGCCAACCCATGCATGTGTGTCAGTTGAATGGCTTCTGCAAATTGCCCCGACTGTTTAGAAAGTGGCTGGGAAAGTGGGATAACATAAAACTTGTATGAATGGGTGATCAATGGTGGGCCAAAGGGCCTGTATCCATGCTGTATCTTTCAATCATTCCACCCAGGTAAATAGAGCAGATGTGAAAGACAAGGCAGAACATAAATAAAGTGAAGAGAAAGCATTTGGTAGTTCTGAATACACTGTGTTTGTTATGGGCAACCTAGCCAATTTTTCAGGCGACTGCCGGTGACTGCCAAGTCGTAGCAGGTTGTTGAAAAACCGGCGACTGGAACGGTGACTCTCAGAGTGGAACACATACACACACAAAATACACATCGCTTCCTTCAGTTATGCAGGCGGTGAACAGGGCAAGCGGGGGGAGCGCAGTCTGAGTGAAATTCACACGTTGCAAAGCCAAGGAGATATGATGAACAGGAAGGTTGGCGCTGTAATTAAGACAGTGAAAGCACAGTGTACGGGAAGGTAGACAAAAATGCTGGAGAAACTCAGCGGGTGAGGCAGCATCTATGGAGCGAAGGAAATAGGCCTATTTTCATCGGCATCTGCAATTCCTTCTTAAACAGTGTACGGGAAGGGGGAGAAGGGGTGGGGAGGAGGAGTGGAGACAACTTTTAAGAAGCCAGAGATACACGGCTGTGAAGACATTAACATTACCAGTCGGTTATCCGTGGTTCTGAAAACTACTGCTTGGGTTTTTCTTCCCAATGAGCCAATGAAATTCGCCGGTCAGAACCGGCTACAACCTACGAGAACTTACGATAACCTAACACCTCCTGGCAACCCACTACCACTGCACCTACGGCATGAGAATTCTCGCTACTCTCCATGGCGGCTTCATTCTGGTCGCCGCTAATTTTTCAACATGTTCCATTCCTAAAAAGTCGCCAAAGTTGGACAGGCCCATTACAGTGTAGCTCACCACAACATAATCTCGGGTTGCCAGCTGAACTAGGTGTACAGTGGCGCAGCAGTAGAGTTGGTGCCTTACAGCAGCAGAGATCCGGGTTTGATCCTGACCATGGATGCTCTCTGCATGAAGTTGGTTCGTTCTTCCTGTGACCCGTGTGGGTTTTCTCTGGGATCTCCGGTTCCCTCCCATATTCCAAAGACGTGCAGGTTTGTAGGTTATTTGGCTTTGGTAAAATAGTAAAATATCCCTAGTGTGTGTTGGACAGTGTTAGTGTGCGGGGATCGTTGGTCGGCACTGACGCGGTGGGCTGAAGGGCCTGTTCCTGCACTGTATCCCTAGACTGAACTAGATAAACTACAAGACTCCTATAATATGTGACAGTGCCCTTTTAGGCTGTTTAGTATTCTTTGTGATCACAATCATTGTTCAGCGACCAGTTAGCCCTTGTGAAGCACCAGATAACTTTAAATAAATCTGGAAAATGAAGTGCTGGAATTTTATGGACCCTGTCAGCTTTGAAAGAAATGCACATTCCAGTTATCGAGGTAAGTCAAATTCACACCCACACGACAGCTCTGTGACATTGCCCAGCCTGTCTGATAACATTCTCTCCTTTGTTGTTCTGACATCTTCAGATCTATGTTGTACAAGTAATCTAAACACACTAAAGTGGTGTCATGTCATGTAATCAAATTCCCAAAGCAAGGGATGAGATTGCCCGTCAGGTCCTGTCCTCTATACTCATCTTGCTTCATTGTATAGTGCGCTGCCTGGGCAAGACCATCAGCATTATTCCCTTTATCATGTATCTGTACACTGAAGATGGCTCGATTGTATTGTCTTTCCGCTGACTGGTTAGCACGCAACAAAAAGTTTTTCACTGTACCTGTGACAATAAACTGAACTCATAATCAAGGACAAGTCTCACCCTGGACATTCCCTCTTCTCCCTTCTCCCATCAGGCAAGGGATACAGGTTTAAAATGCCTAACATAAATAAGGGGGCAATTTAGATTTTAGAATTTACAGATAGTGCAGACACTGGGCCTTTGGCACGCCGAGTCCGCTCCGACCACCCTTACACGAGCACTATCCTACACACTAGGGACAATTTACAATTTTACTGAAGCCAATTAACCTACAAACCTGTACGTCTGTGGAATGTGGAAGGAAACCGGAGCACCCCGGAGAAAACCCACGCAAATCACGGGGAGAACGTACAAACTCCATACAGACAGCACCCGCAGTCAGGATTGAACCAGGGTCTCTGGCGCGGTAAGGCAGCAATGCGTCACTGTGCCGTCCAAATTGATAAATTAACTTTACTGATCATTTAAAAATTGTAATGATAAATTTTCCATTTGCTAGTTTTTGGCCCAAAGCCCCGCCCACTAAGTGCACACTTTGAGAAAGCACATGTGTGCTCCCCTATAAGGAAAGTCATCAGCTCTGTGATTTCCTGCATTTGGCAAAAAGAAGCTTTTTGTCAAGTCTATGCAAAATAAAACTCTTTGTTTTGTTTTCAAAATGTACAGTGGCTTCTATATACTAAGTGTTAGACAAGTCAGAATATTTATGAATGAAAATTTGTCATTGTTATGAATTTAAGGCAAAGGAGGAGGTAGTGTCTAATCATATATAATTTAACAGCCTATACATGAAGCTTAGTCATAGAGATAAGTCCCCTAACTACCAAGTATAGGATTAACAAGTAATAGCTTGTACTGCCTGAAGGAATAAGCACAATGAGAGTGAACTTCACAAAGAATATTTTTTCTTTCATGTCATTCAAACCATGTTCTAAGTAAATATATAAGGAAGAAAGTAAAAAGGAGAATGCAGTGACAAGCCTAGTGAAATTAAAGTTTAAGACATTCTAAATTATTTGATATCGCTTAATTTACCTATGTGATATCTGAGTAGTAAAGTATATTCATCAATATACAATCCAAAGAAGGGTCACGACCTGAAGTGTCGCCTGTCCATTTCCTCCACAGATGCTGCCTGACCCGTTTACAATCTGGTTTGGGAATTGCTCTGCCCAGGACAAGAAGGCTCTGCAGAGAGTAGTGCGTTCGGCCGAACGCACTATGGGAACTTCACTCGCCCCCCCTGCAGGAACTATACATCAGGAGGTGCAACTCCAGAGCCAATAAACTCATGGGAGACCCCTTCCACCCCTGCAACGGACTGTTCCAGCTGCTACGGTCAGGCAAACGCCTCCGTTGCCATGCTGTGAGAATGGAGAGTTTCTCCAGCACTTTGCGATTTGCTAGATTCCAGCATCTGCAGTTTCTTGTGGTTCCATAGTAACGCAATATTATTGCAAAACTAACATTGTTTAATTTTTATTTATTGATTTTTTTTTGTTTATTATGTTATGTATTGAGTACCATGTTCATGTTCATAAGTTCCAGGAGCAGAATTGGGTCATTCGACCCATCCGAGGACAGAATGACCAGGGTGTGAGTGGTGCTTGACTATATTGGGTGCTTTCCCTGGTATGTAGATAGAGTCAGTGGTACGGGTGGTGGAGAGGGACAGAGATATGAAGAGGTGTGGTATTGGTAAATCCAGGCAATTGGGACTAGCCCAAAATACCAACCTGGTTGGCATGGACAGGTTGGGCTGAAGGGTTTTATTCCATGCTGTGTTGCTCCATGAATCTAAAGATAAGTAGTGAAATGGGACTGATGGGAATGTTCTGAGAGCTAGTACAGAGTAGACGGGCCAAATAATGAAGTATGAAATATTGTTAATGACATGTAAAGGACTTGTACACTGCAAGGGCCAGGAAACAAGCAGGTAAGATCATCTCTGACCCCTCTCACCCTGGCCGCAAACGCTTTGAATCACTTCCCTCTGGAAGGCGACTCCGGACTGTCAAAGCTGCCACAGCCAGACATAAAAACAGTATTTTTCCACGAGTAGTAGCTCTACTCAATAACCAAAAATCGGTAGCCTACTTTTGCTCTGGTATTTTGTTTGGTTCACATGTTTGATCAATGGTGTTTTATTATTAATGTTTAGTGTTTTATGTGTCATTCGTAACTGTCACTGGATGTCATGTTGTCACTTGTGGGTAGAGCACCAAGGCAAATTCCTTGTATGTGAATACTTGGCCAATAATCTTATTCATTCATTCATTCATTCATTGTATAAAGTTAAAATCTATTGATTTATTGTGTGTATTGTGAGTCAAGTGCTGATCTATTCTATCCAGTCAACATATGACTTACAGGAAACTCGTGTCTGAAGATGGGTCCCGACCCGATATATCCCGACATGAAATGTTCTCCAGAGATGCTCTCTGACCTCCAGCTTCATTTATGGCTGACAATAGTATTTCTCATTGATTCACATTGACATTAGGGCGTAGCAGTAGAGTTACTGTCTTACAGCGCCAGAGACCCAGGTTTGATCCTGACTACGGGCGTTGTCTGTACGGAGTTTGTACATTCTTTAGGTTTAATTTAGGTGTCCTTGAGACTCTTGAAAGGCGCCCATAAATAAAATTTATTATTATTATTTACTATTATTCTCCCTGTGACCGCGTGGGTTTTCTCCGGGTGCTCTGGTTTCCTCCCACATTCCAAAGACGTGCAGGTTTGTATGTTAATTGGCTCGTATAAATAGTCCCTAGTGTGTAGGATAGAACTAGTGTACGGATGATCGTTGGTCGGCGCGGACTTGGTGGGCCGAAGGTCCCGTTTCCACGCTGTATTTCTAAAATTAAAACTAAACTCTTGTTAATATTAATCTATCCACTAGGGGGACTCTGAAGCCCAAAATCTCCATGAAGTCTATAGCAACATAATTATGTTTGGTGCCTTGGCCAGACCAGAGCTGGATTCATTCCTTACACTCTAAACAATTCACACCAGCAGTGTAGAAACAAACAAGTAGCAAATCTGGAAACACAAGAAACTGCAAATACAGTAATCTGGAACAAAAAAAACTGCTGGAGGAATTTAGTGGGTCAGGCGGCATCTGTGGAGGTAGAGTAAATTTGACTGGTGTCCATTATCTGGCAGGTGGAGCATGATGTGGACGGTTCAGTTCAGTAGAGCTTGCGTGATATGTACCCTGTTCACTGTTTCACTGTTGTTGTCAATAAAAGCTGTTTATGCTTCAGAATCAATCATTATATCTCTCTCTGAGGATCTTTCAAGGTAGACATTGGCACAACTGGTACAACTCTTTCAGACATGTATTCAGGGAGTGTTCAATGTCCGAGTTTGCTATTGTCGAAGAGCCATTTGGGAGAGCAGGGGTGAGCAAGTGATGTCTGTATCAGCAAGGATCAGTACATTGAGAAGATAGACACAAAAATCTGGAGTAATGCCCCTGTCCCACTTAGGAAACCTGAACGGAAACCTCTGGAGACTTTGCGCCCCACCCAAGGTTTCCGTGCGGTTCCCGGAGGTTGCAGGTGGTTGCCGGAGGTTGCAGGTAGTGGAAGCAGGTAGTGGAAGCAGGTAGGGAGACTGACAAAAACCTCCGGGAACCGCACGGAAACCTTGGGTGGGGCGCAAAGTCTCCAGAGGTTTCCGTTCAGGTTTCCTAAGTGGGACAGGGGCATAACTCAGCGGGACAGGCAGCATCTCTGGAGAGAAGGAATGGGTGACGTTTCAGGTCGGGACCCTTCTTCAGAAGAAGTTTGTACATTCTCGACCCGAAACGTCACCCATTCCTTCTCTCCAGAGATGCTGCCTGTCCTGCTGGGTTACGCCAGCTTTTTGCGTCTGTCTTCAGATCAAACCAACATCTTCAATTCCTTCCTAAACAGTGCATTGAGAAGGTTTCTTCAGGATCCTGGTAAGAAAGAATGGCATCAATTCAAAACCTTAGGTTTTCCATAGCTGATGAATAGATGGCTAGAGGGAACTGGCCAGATCGAAGTTACAATGAATTAGACACCTATTAGTTCCATTATGCATAACTCTGCCATTCAGCCATTGAACCTCTCTATTCTAAAGTGTATATCCGGGAAATAGGTTTCATTAAATCTGTGCTTTTTCAATGGTTTCAATGGTTTCTTTATTGTCACATGAACCAGGTACAGTAAAATACATTTTCTGCATACAGCTCAGCAAGCCAATCCTCGTACAGAAGCACAATCACCCCGGTCAGTACAGAATGTACAGAACAGCCCACTGATTCCATATGCAAGAGACGCCATTTTGGAGCCACACATCAGAAGCTGCATGTAAACAAAACATTAGAACAGGCCATAGAGAGGATTGTATAGCAGATGCTGTAATAGAATTGTCTTTGTTATGAGCTACTTCGTCGACTTTCATCTTTTAATATAATTCATTGTTATCTTTGTAAATAGTGACGCGTCACCAACACCAGTCATTCCTACACAACAAATAATTCTCAATCCACAAAAGGTCGCCTACTTACATTCCTTGCATGCGCTGCATTGCTAAATATGCTGCAACAGATGTTACTTGTAGCCTAGTGCAATGCCTAGTAACAATGCCAAATGCCAGCCAAAATGGCAGCTGGGGAGTTTTCAGAACCTATTTCAGGTTATTCTATTTTAGAAAAAGCCTGCAAGTTATGGTATAGCCCCTTCAAGAATGTACCAATACAATACAATTTATTTGTCATTTGGACCCCTTGAGGTCCAAACGAAATGACGTTTCTGCAGCCATACATTACAAAACAAAAGACCCGAGACACAACACAATTTACACAAACATCCATCACCTCGCTGTGATGGAAGGCAAAAATACTTATCTCTCCACTGCACTCTCCCCCCCCCCCCGATGTCAGAGTCAGAGTCAAAGCCCCCGGCTGGCGATGGCGATTGTCCCGCGGCCATTAAAGCCACGCCAGGTGATGCAAGGTCGCACACCGGGTCTTGTTGTTGGAGCCCCCGGCGGGCGCTCGCAAAGTCCCGCGGCCATTCCAAGCCGCGCGGGGCGATGGTAAGTGTCCCTGCTCCAGGTGCTCTTCAACCCCGCAACTCGGGCGGGAGAAGTCGCCGTTGCGGAAGCACCGAAAAGCGGTCTCCCAGCAGGGACCCGCAGGCTCCCGGTGTTGCCGTCCACCAGACCCGCAGTTGCAGCCTCCGCAGCTCCGGGGGTCGGGTGGCAGCAGCGCTCCACCACCGCTCCACCTGCTCCGGACTCGGCCAGCCCCGTGACGGTGAGTAGTCGGCAGCTCCGCAACTGGAGCCCCAGGTCGTTCCTGTTGGAGGCCGCTCCACGTTGCAGCCCCAACGACAACGGAGACCCGACAAAGAAAAGGTCGGGTCTCCCGTGCAGGGGAAAGATTTTAAAGTTACCCCCTCCCCCCCACCCCCCCACCCACATACCCCAACAAAGAAAATAACAAAAACTACATAAAAACGAGACCAAAAAAAAAAAAAAACACAGACGGACTGCAGAGGCCGCTGCTGACAAGAGTCGCGCCGCCCACCAGAGATCCTGCTATGGAATGGAGAACTAAGGCAATATGGTTAACTGAAGGAACATCAACTTATGTTCTGCTTGGTTGGCTAACAACCCTATGGAATGGACATTGAATTATCCAATTCAAGATAATCAACCCCCCAGTCTCTTTCCTGTGCACCCCCCAGCACACACCCATTTCCCCCACCATCACCCCCCCCCCCCCCCCCGTTCCCTTCCACCAGGAACAGCTTCATCCAAGACCACAAGAAATTGGTGAAAATTTGTGTTTCTTTTATGTAAACGGGCATTATCCAGTTCCTTGTAACCACAGTTAAATTGAGTTACATCGTGTTGTTATGTTGTTTTATGGTACTTGGAACAGGAAGTTTTAAATATTTGAAGGAAGTTTGGAAAAATAAAAGTAACAGATACTAAACCATGAAGAGTGGAAAAAGATCATTGTAAAATAAATTTGCAGAGGACACATGGGGAAAATTAATGGGGCCTCCTATCTGTCCATTTATAACAGGGCAATGTATTACGAGAATAAGTGAATCTTAGGGCTGAAAAGGGGGGAGAGCTTGCAGAGTATTTTTAATTACATAATTTACAATTGTACCACTGCACACGTTGCAGGTATTATTCCCCAGCAGGTCAGTAAGATGGTGGTAAATGTGTGCGTGTGCGTACTTTATGGAGAAAACACGAGAGTGTGATGGAGCTGAGATCTAAAGTTTTCATTATGCTTTAGGGTGAAGCATTGCAGATATTTTTTTTCTGAAACAAACTGAATAAACAGCGAAAGCCTCAAAGCCCCGACCCACGGTACGAGTTCATTCCAAGAGCTCTCTCGAGTTTGCCCTGATTCGAACTCGGAGATTTACGGTAATGGCCACTCGTCGGTACTCGGGGCTCTCGTAGATGTTTTTCATCATGTTGAAAAACCTTCACGAGTCTTCGCGTGCTTACCTGCCGTTAGCGAGTCTTCCCGAGTACCTGCCGTTGGAGCTAAGAGACTTCCCCGAGCTCCGACGTACCCGCTACGTTCATTCGCCGTGCTTATCACGAGATTGAGTTTTTTTAAACTCGGGAGAGCTCTTGGAATGAACTTGTACCATGGGACAGGGCTTTTAGATCAGGCAGGAGGTGCTCCAGTATTCCATGGGAGCAGATGCTTTCGGAGCCACTGAGATTCTGAGGGGTGATCTTATAGAAACTTACAAAATTCTTAAGGGGTTGGACAGGCTAGATGCAGGAAGATTGTTCCCGATGTTGGGGAAGCCCAGAACAAGGGGTCACAGTTTAAGGATAAGAGGGAAGTCTTTTGGGACCGAGATGAGAAATTCATTTTTTACACAGAGAGTGGTGAATCTGTGGAATTCTCTGCCACAGAAGGTAGTTGAGGCCAGTTCATTGGCTATATTCAAGAGGAAGTTAGATGTGGCCCTTGTGGCTAAAGGGATCAGGGGGTATGGAGAGAACGCAGATATGGGATACTGAGTTGGATGATCAGCCATGATCATATTGAATGGCGGTGCAGGCTCAAAGGGCCGAATGGCCTACTCCTGCACCTATTTTCTATGTTTCTATGTTCTGGAAATAAATTAAACAACACCGAGTAGCGAAGGTGGACACAAAATGCTGGGCTAACTCAACGGGTCAAGCAGCATCTGTGGAGGGAAGCGATGGTTTGAAGAAGTGTTCCGGAGAAAATGGATAAGTGACTTTTCGTGTCAGGATCCTTCGTCAGGCTGAAAGTAGGGGGGTGGGGGGGAGGGGGGAATAGCTGGAGGCGAGAAAAGACCAGGACAAATGAGGGCTGCAAACCAATGACCTCAGGCAAGGTGGTGCCCTGGTAGACCCTTTGTTTAGTTCAGAGATACACCACGGAAACAGGCCCTACGGCCCACCGATTCCGCGCCGACCAGCGACCCCCGCACATTAAAACTACCCTACACCCACTGGGGACAGTCTGCACGTACACCAGGCCAATTAACCTGCAAAGCTGCACGTCTTTGGAGTGTGGGAGGAAACCGACGATCTTGGAGAAAACCCACACGGTCACGGGGAGAACGTACAAACTCCGTACAGACAGCACCCGTAGCTGGGATCGAACCCAGATCTTGGCCGTGGCGAGCACTGTCAGGCAGTAATTCTTCCGCTGCGCCACAATGCCGCCCTGTTGGCTAGGGAAAGTGCGATCGCCAGAGGGGTACAATGTGGTGAATTGTAGAACTGGTTATACAACTAGGGTGGAGGAAGGTGGCAAGGGAGGAGGGGAGTGGAGTGTAAGATCAGAGAATTCTAGAGAATTAACCCTGCAATTTTTTGAGGATGTAACAAGTAGAATAGATAAAGGAGAGCCAGTGGATGTGGTGTATCTGGACTTTCAAAAAGCCTTTGACAAGGTCCCACACAAGAGATTAGTGTGCAAAATTAGAGCACATGGTATTGGGGGTATTGGGGGTAGGGTATTGATATGGATAGAGAACTGGATGGCAGACAGGAAGCAAAGTAGGAATTAACGGGTCCTATTCAGAATGCCAGGCAGTGAATAGTGGGGTGCCACAAGGCTCGGTGCTGGGACCCCAGTTATTTACAATACATATTAACGATTTAGACGAGGGAATTAAATGTGGGAATTAAATGTGACATCTCCAAGTTTGCGGATGACACAAAGCTGGGTGGCAGTGTGAGCTGTGATGAGGATGCTATGAGGCTGCAGGGTGACTTGGATAGGTTGGGTGAGTGGGCAGATGCATGGCAGATGCATTATAATATGGATAAATGTGAGGTTATTGTAAAGATGTGTTATCGACACACTGTAACTTTACTTCATTTTATTCATACTGTAGCATTACAGAGAGCACTAGCTGTACGGGGTCTGTCACGGAAACTAGAGAGCGATATGTGGGTGGGGAGGTTGTAATTATACTTGTGATATGGGGAGTGGTTAGTAGTGATGAGGTAACTATATTAAAGGCACGTGCATATCTCATCTACATCCTTCCCCTTGGAAACGAAAGGCAAACAAAGTAGTGACAGGGCGACCACGTCTCATGCGCTAGAAACGGTTAAGCAAAGTCACCATAGCGGACAGGCGGCTTGACAACACGTCCCGACCGGGTTCGCATCTCGCCATCTTCCCTCCCTGCAGGAAGAAGTGGAACAGGTGCAGACGGCCGAACTGGAACGGGGGAGCTGGGAGGGGACGGAGACGACAAGGGCAGAAAGGCAGGAGGGGATGCGGGGTCAGCAGCGGGCAGCGCGCGGGCAGGCGAGGGAGGACGAGCCGGAGGAGGATTGGACTGATAGAGCTGAGAGGGTAAAGACCGTGGCATGCGAGGAGCGGCGGGCAGAGCATCGCCCGGAGACCGAAATTGCAGCGGGGGAGCAAAAGGATCCGCGGGCGGCGGTCGTGGCTCGTTGACGAGCCGCAGGTGTTGGCGGGACCGGCGGTAGACGGTTCCTGCATGGTCAACGAGATAGGACCTAGGCGACCCAGCAGAGGCGACGACGGTAGCGAGCCTGGAGTGACCGGAGGGGGTCTGCATGCGGACGACCTGACCGGGGAAAAGGCGCGGCAGGGGGGCGGCAGGACTTGTCATGGGAGCGCTTCTGAACATCGCGCTTAAGGGCAATGCGTTCCTGAACAGCAGCGGGCTTGAGGACAGAGGGGATGAGTGAGCGCTGGGCCACCGGGATCGGGGGTCTGGTAGTGCGAGACATGAGCCGCTGAGCAGGGGAGCCCATGGCAGGGTCACGGGATATGTTGCGGGAACAGTTTAAAACGTTCTAAAATGCAGTTAGAGGGAATGTCGCAAATCGCGGTAAACTTAGCCAATAAACATACCGGGTCCCGAGCAGATTCACCCGCAGCGTAGACGAAGAAGTCTGACCGAGCCAGGGCATCGGGACCAGCCAGGTTGAGAAGCAGAGAAGCTTTGACTTCAGGGGTTGCGGCAGGATGAGCGATTGTGACATAGTGGTCGAAGTCACGTCTAAAGACATCCCATCGATGGGCAACGTCTGAATCGAAAACGAGCACATCGGGTTTGCGGCAAGAAGTGGCCATAACGAGGAAATAAGAGGGGGAGGGACAGAAAACTGGGGCTTCTGACACCATGTAAAGATGTGTTATCGACACACTGTAACTTTACTTCATTTTATTCATACTGTAGCATTACAGAGAGCACTAGCTGTACGTGGTCTGTCACGGAAACTAGAGAGCGATATGTGGGTGGGGAGGTTGTAATTATACTTGTGATATGGGGAGTGGTTAGTAGTGATGAGGTAACTATATTAAAGGCACATGCATATCTCATCTACAGTTATCCACTTTGGTGGCAAGAACAGGAAGGCAGATTATTATCTGAATGGTGTTTAAGAAGGAATTGCAGATGCTGGAAAATCGAAGGTACACAAAAATGCTGGAGAAACTCAGCGGGTGCATCAGCATCTATGGAGTGAAGGAAATAGGCGACGTTTCGGGCCGAAACCCTTCTTCAGACTGAAGAAGGGTTTCGGCCCGAAACGTTGCCTATTTCCTTCGCTCAATTATCTGATTGGTGTCAGATTAGGAAAAGGTGAGGGGCAATGAGACCTGGGTGTCCTTATACATCAGTCTCTGAAAGCATGCATGCAGGTATAGCAGGCAGTGAAGAAAGCTAATGGTATGTTGGCATTCATTGCGAGAGGATTTGAGTTTAGGAGCAAGGAGGTCCTACTGCAATTGTACAGGGCCCTGGTGAGACCGTAACTGGAGCATTGTGTGCAATTTTGGTTTCCTAATTTGAGGAAGGACATTATTGGTATGGAGGGCAGACATTATTGCTTTTTTTTCATGTGGTTTATTTTGTTCTTAAAGATTGCATGACAAAGGTGTGCAGCACATCACCCAAATTTATTTTGTTACCCCTGTATTGAGAGGTAGAAGAAAAATCCAGCTCTGGAAACTATAGAAACAAGGAACTGCAGATGCTGGTTTACAAAATAAAAGTCACAAAGTGCTGGAGTAACTCGCCAAAGATGGTCCCCATATCCCCGAGTCTGAAGAATAGTCCCGACCCGAAACATCGCCTATCCATGTTCTCCAGAGATGCTACCTGACTCGTCGAGTTACTCCAGCACTTTGTGTCTTTTTTTACTGGAAAGTACAGGCCTGTTTACTCAAATCTGTACATCGCATTTATTTTATAATAAGCAATTCAATCCAAGAGAGCAAGATTTGTTGCAGCGTGGAACACAAAAGGTCTTTTATCATAAATATATATTTTTAAAGTGCTCAAAATTAGTCTTCGTCTGTGTACGTTATACGCACAACATATCGTTTTCAGCCCGAAACGTTGCCTATTTCCTTCGCTCCATAGATGCTGCCTCACCCGCTGAGTTTCTCCAGCATTTTTGTCTACCTATATCCCCATTATATCTGACTTTGTAAAATTGATTCTTTCATGTTTCAATGATCCAGAAGCTGTAATGCTTCGGCACTGCAGAGGTGTAAATAAAATTACCCCACTTGAAATAGGCTGCCGTTGGGATGTAACATAAATTAGCACCGTGCTAATATGGCTGTTACTACCATATGGTCAGAACTTACTGATTCAAACATCTGGGCCACGAAGTTCCAGTCAAAAACAAATCTGCTCGTAATATCCTAGGAATTAGAACAGTTTCACCAACGTGAAATTGTGCCAGCATTTCCACGAACATTTACTAGCATTATTCCATGTGTAAAACCTTGAATTAATAGTGGAGCAAAATAACCAAGGTAGGAATATTATCAGTTTAGTTTAGTTTAGTTTAGTTTAGTTCAGTTTAGTTTAGTTAAGTTTAGATACAGCGTGGAAACAGGCCCTTTGGCCCACCGAGTCCGCACCGACCAGTGATCCCCATTACTCTAGCACTATTCTACACACGGGACAATTTTCAATTTTTGTTTACCAAAGCCAATTAACCTACAAACCTGTATGGCTTTGGAGTGTGAGAGTGAAACCAGATCACCCGGGGAAAGCCCACGTGGTCACAGGGAGAACGTACAAACTCCGTACAGACAGCACCCGTAGTCAGAATCGAACCCGGGTCTCTGGCGCTGTAAGGTTGCCATTCTACCGCTGCGCCACCGTGCTGCCCAATAGGGAGTGGCCTCAGATAAATGAGTGCGATGGGATGCAGGAAACTGGGATCCCATCAAATACAAATTCTTCTCTCAGTAAAGCTGATCGTAAGGTTACATCTAAAGGACACAATGTTGCTGGAGTAACTCAGTGGGTCAGGCAGCATCTCTGGAGAACATCGATAGGTGACATTTCGGGTCAAGATCCTTGTTTAGACCCAACTTCAGGTTGCATCTATCTAATTGACTTTTACCTTTATTTGTCTTTTCGCAGGTTTAGTTTAGTTTAGTTGAGTTGTGGGTTGTGGTGGAAGAATGTTATTTTGGCTGGTGGTCTGTGACCAGTGGAATTCCACAGGGCATCATAGTTTAGTTTAGTATTAGGTTAGTTTAGTTTATTGTCACATGTACAGAGATACAGTAAAAAGCATTTTACTGCGTGCTATCCGGTCAGCGAAAGGACTATACATGATTACAATTAAGCCGTCCACAGTGCACAGATACAGGTTAAAGTGTATAATGTTTAGTGCAAGATTAATTAAATCCACCTTAATTCTTGTTGCACTTATTCAGAATGCACAGAAGGCTTGCACCATTCTGCAGTTTTGCATTTATCATTATATTTATTGCTATCTTTGTCATGACTATATGTAATATATAATATGTCTATATATGTACAGTTTAGTTTGTGAGCTTCATGTGAATAAGGAATTTAATTGCACCCTGGGGCACATCAATAAACTAATCTGGATCCTCCACACAGCACCATTATAGGGTGCATTTTAAAGAACAGAGGAATTTTTAGGCCAATGTCTAGTTTAGGGTAGAGATACAGCGTGGAAACAAGCCATTCGGCCCAACCAGCCATCGATCTCCCATTCACACTAGTTCTATGCAATCCCACTTTCTCATCCACTCCCTACACATTCGAGTCAATTTGGGGGGAAACTGGAGGACCTGGAGGAAACCCACGCGGTCACAAGGAGAACATGCAAACTCTGCACAGACAGCTCCCGAGGTCAGAATCGAACCCGGGCCTCTGGCCCTGTGAGGCTGCAGCTCTACCAGCTGCATCACCGTAATGTCTCTATAAAACCAAGGATCTCATATGCATGTTTATTACCAACACATCCTGCACTGTATCCTTTAAAGACTTTTGTAGCTTTACTTCATTTATTCATTTTTTTGTCAACTGCTGAAAAAATAATGCCACTTGAATGAATCATGGTGTTAGTAAGCTGCAGTGCAGCTGGCATCTTATATTAAGGAAAGGATTTCCCAGTAGATTGTGAATCACCACAATTGATGAACGATTTACAGCCTCCCAGGGTTAAGTAAACAAAATAGGGACTCACCCTTCCATTTCTCACGAGCTTCATGAAGTACATCTTTTGCACATTACTTACCTATTAAAACCCCAGTTTCGTCTAGTAACTAGAAACATACATAGCTTTCTAGAGATGTAAGAATCGTTCATGACTGCCTGTTGTAAGGTGAACAACAGTGAGGGCTAATAATTAGTAAATAGGGATGTGGATTGTGCTAACATGGTGACAGGAAACTGCAGACAAAGCCGAACAGGAATTTAATTGATTATTGTATTGTATTGTATTCAAATTTATTGTCATTGTCTCAGTTAGAGACAACAAAATGAATTTCCCTTACAGGCAGTATCATAAAAAATAAATAAATAATAATAAATAATAAAACAAATTAAAAATAAAATAGATTTTAAAAAAAAAGCACAAACACTGAAAGTCCATGACACAACATAACACAGTGGCACCAAGGTGAGGAAGGCACCATAGTCCAGCCAGCCTCCCCTCCGTTCTTCCCAGATGTTCACTCGTGGTCGAGGCCTTCCTAGCACCCGCAGTCGCCGCCCCGGGTGGCCCGATGTTCAGGCCCTCACGCCGGGCTGGTGGAACGCCGACGCCGATCCCCGACGGTGAACATCCTCCTCAGCGGCCCGGACCTCCCGATCAGCCGCCTCCCGCAGCCGGAGTCGGCAGGCCGAGCCAGGCAGAGTCGCAGGACCCCGCGTTGTCTATCAGCGCCGCCCGCGTTGGGAGCCCGCAAACCGCAGCTCCATGATGTCGGTGCAGCAGGTCCAGCACTCCGGGCTCCAGACGGCGACCCCCGGTAAGGCATCACCAGCCCCACGATGTTTCAGCGCTGTCCCGCCGCTGCTGGAGCTCTGGTCGATCCCAGCAGGAAAGGCCGCGCCAATCCAGGTAGGCCGCTGGGGGGACGTGACTCGAATAATAGTCGCGTCCTCTCCAGGAAGCGACTGAAGGACGGTATCCCCCTTACCGTGCCCGCTTCCCCCACATAAAGACATTTAAAAAACATCAAAAACACACTTTTACAAAAACAAAAAAACAAAAAAACTAAAAGATACCGGGCTGTAGGTGGAGGCTGCTGGCACCAGCGCCACCGGAAGTACAACACGTGCACCCGCCATTGTAACAGAAATTTGGATCTACTCTTAATGGATTTAGACTTGTTGACATCATCTCATTCTGTTTGTCACCTAATTAAGTCTTTCTGAGTTCCTTTTTGTAATTAAGACCTAATTTTATTGTTTATCAAGTTTCTTTGTGCAAAACCTCGTTTTACTGTTAGTCAAGTTTCTGTTATTAAGACCTCGATTTACTGTTAATCAAGTTTCCGAGTAATCTCGCCATTTGAGAATATTAAAAATGTACCAAAGTTACACTTGGCTGGTGAGCTTTGACTGGTCTCCTGGTGCCCATCAGTTTTCAATAAATCGCCCGTTGCTACAAACACCGCTCCTACACTGCCAAACAACCTTTCAGCCTTAGAAAATAACTAATGTCTTGATGATGCAGTGGTGATGCCTTACAGCACCAGAGACAGCGTGGGTTTTCTCCAGGATCTCCAGTTTCCTCACACACTCCAAAGATGCACAGGTTTGTAGGCTAATTGGCTTGGTGTAAATGTAAATTGTCCCTAGTGTATTCAGGATAGTGCTAGTGTTCGGGGATCGCTAACCAGCACGGATTCTGTGGGCCGAAGTGCCTGCTTCCACGCTGTATCTCTAAACTAAACTAAATTAAAGTTGTCACTTCAAAGCAGCAATTGCAGAAAATAAGTGAAGATTTTAAATGTACAATTATTTAAAATTATTCTTTCTTTTCCTTGCAGTCTATTTTTACGAGTCCTGAATCTATCATTCCTTTCTTTAATTTCACTGCCTTAACATTTTCTCTTTAATTCGGTTCATTCCACTCATACCCTTTCTATTCCAATTCAACTTACTTTTACAAAACGACCTCTTTATTTCTCATGGAAAGACTCAAAATGCTGGAGTAACTCAGTGGGTCAGGCAGCATCCCTGGAGAACACAGATAGGCGACGTTTCGGGTCGAGAGCCTTCTTATTAGTCTAACAAAGAGTTCTAATCCGAAACATCACCTATCCAAATTCTACAGTGATGCTGCCTGATCCGCTAGTTACTCCAGGATTTTGTGTCTTTTCTTGGTAATCCAGGATCTTCAGTTCCTTGTCTCTGCATTGTTTTGTTCTCAGTCCTTGTTTCGTTTTGATTACGTAGATATATTGTTTGTCTTGTGTTCTGCCAAGATCCAGGGAGCTTTAGTGGCCTATTAACAGCCCATGGTTCTTGACGTTGGCCATGATGGGCAAGGTTGTCCTCCAACAGCACATTGTAGACCCATTGATCGGAGTCAGAATGTGCAGGAAGGAACTGCAGATGCTGTTCTAAACCGAAGATGGACACGGAAAGCAGGAGTAAATAAGCGGGTCAGGCAGCATCTCTGGACAAAAGGAACAGGTAAACAGATGGCTCCTTCTTCTTCTTGTGAATGAAACATAAACCAAAGGAATAGTTAGATCTCAAGCCGGGTGTTGAGCAGCCAGGTTGTCTCTGTTGGCGTCAATGTCTGCCAGGCCCTGAGCTCCATTTGGTGGGTGGTAGAGCGGGCACCCAGAGATGGCATGGTTGGCTGTCTATTGTTCTACTCCGCATTCACAGGCTGAGCTCCCCATCTCCACATGTTGGCATTAAAACGCCCAACTCCAGTACCAAGTCTGTTGAGCTTTACCAATGCTCCTCTGGGGAGGTCAGGCCCTGGACAGCTTTTATCTAGTGAAGAGATGTAGCTGTGTAATGGAGATGAGGTTACCTTCCACTCCTGTGACCACTTGGTGACTATCCAGTGTGCTTTTGTCACAGTTGGCTGGATGGATGCTAAGAGTTGTTTTGCATGTGAGCAAAGGGGTGACGGGACTTCAGTGGGGGTGGACTCTGCTCTATGCTGATAGCCTGATGGAGGAGGTGATCTGGGTCCATGGCACGACGAGATAGTGCCAGAGTTTCTGCTTGCCTTCGGATCCCTGCAGGCGTAATGCCTGCAAGTGTAGGGAGCTGCTCGACTGGAGTGGGTTGAAGGCACCCAGTGACGGTTCGTAAGGTGCTGTTCAGGCTCGTGTCTACCAGGCTAGTATGTCTATTCCTACTCCAATGGCTGAATGGCAGATGGCTGAAGAAGGGTCTCGACCTGAAACCAGTTCCTTTTCTTCAGGTATGCTGCCTGACCCGCTGAATTACTCCAGCTTTTCTATCTTCGACTGGGGTTGGAAGGTCTATCAGCCATTCCTTAACTTCTTAGAATAAAGGGGAGATCATTTAAGACTGAGGTGAGAATAAACTTTTTCACCCAGAGAGTTGTGAATTTATGGAATTCCCTGCCACAGAGGGCAGTGGAGGCCAAGTCACTGGATGGATTTAAGAGAGAGTTAGATAGAGCTCTAGGGGCTAGTGGAGTCAAGGGATATGGGGAGAAGGCAGGCACGGGTTATTGATAGGGGACGATCAGCCATGATCACAATGAATGGCGATGCTGGCTCGAAGGGCCGAATGGCATCCTCCTGCACCTATTTTCTATGTTTCTATGTTTATGTTTACAGGAACAAGAAAAAGTGACATCATTCAACTATCCGGGATAACGATAGTTTTTAATGGAGAGGGTGGAGAGATGGCAATTAACTGTTTGTAGTTTTAGTAAACCAAACAAAAAATATCGGAAAGCAAGGCCGTAGGAAATAATTACTTACATTTAGAGATGCAACATAAAACAGGGCCTTCGACCCACTGAGTCCACCCCAGCCATCGATCAACTGTTCACACTAGTTCTATGTTATTGCGCTTTTCATCCACTCCCTACACACTAGGGGCAATTTTACGGAGGCCAATTAACCTACAAACCCGTACGTCTTTGGGGTATGGGAAGAAACTGAAGCACCCGGAGGAAACTCACGCGGCCACAGGGCAAACTCCACACAGACAGCATAGCACCCCAGGTCAGGATCATATCAAGCTCTCTGGTGTTGTGAGGCAGCAACCACACCAGCTGCACCACTCTGCCACCCACTTTTAGTTTAGTTTAGTTTAGTTTAGTTTAGACATACAGCGTGGAAACAAGCCCTTCGGTCCATCGAGTCCATGCTAACCCGCGATTCCCATACACTAGCACTATCCTACTCACTAGGGACAATTTACAATTTTACCAAATCCAATTAACGTACAAACCTGCATCTCTTTGGAGTGTGGGAGGAAACCGGAGCACCTGGAGAAAACCCACACGGTCTCTGGGAGAACATACAAACTGCATACAGACCACATCCAACCCTGGTCTCTGGTGCTGGAAGGCAATAACTCTACCAGCTGCACCACATTGCCATGTCTTGTTGTGTCTCATTAGATTTCTCCCTTTTCCTGTCTCATTTGATTTTTTTTTTCTTGGTTTTTTTTGCATAAATAGGCCCTACATTGAAATTACATGTCTCGTTTCCTCAGTATTTTCTGTCTGTAATGTTCTGAAGATTGTACATTTTCTGCTTGCATCCCATGTTTGAAGTGTCAGCTAGATTGTGCCAGAGCCTGTCCTCTAGTTATGCCAAGGCACATCAAACTTGAGTTTGTGTTACTGACCACATGACATGTCAAGGATGATTCATTAAGATAATATATCAAGAAACATGTTGCTGTTGGCTTGGTTACATTACTTTGAATGCTGTCTAACACGTATATGAAAAATAAATTTCAAACATGACTTAGGAAGGATCTCTATTAAAAAGAATAAGTACGGGAAGTTTTCAATTATAGGTCATATTTTTCCTCTAATTACATTAGTAATTTAAATGCGCTCGATGAAATATCTCAGATAAAATAAACTGCTGAACAATAAACGGTGGCGGCACAGCGGTAGAGTTGCTGCCTCACAGCGCCAGAGGCCCGGGTTCGATCCTGACTACGGCTGCTGTCTGTGCCGAGTTTGTACGTTCTCCCCGTGACCAGCGTGGGTTTTCCCCGAGATCTTCCGTTTCCTCCCACACTCCAAAGGCGTACAGGTTTGTAGGTTAATTGGCTTGGTATAAATGTAAGTTATTCCTGGTGTGTGTAGGATAGAGCTAGTGTGCGGGGATCGCTGGTCGGCACGGAGTCATGGGTCGAAGGTCATGTTTCCGAGTTGTATCTCTAATCTAAACTCAGAAAAAACTGAGCATAAGGCTTATCTTTTTTTCTAACTTTATTTTTAGGTGATCTAGGAACTGTATTGGTTTCTTTTTTTTTAAGTATAGACTTTAATTGGCATTGTTCCATTTGACGAGAATTTAGGATTATTTCCTTTTCGTTTGTTTCAGAAATCCAAGACTTTACTACAAGCTCTATTTGTATCTGTAACTGCAGCTTGAGTGAAGGCCAAGAAAATGACAGAGACCCATTTTTATTCAGAGTTGTGGACATTGGGTAGCTGGGCGTGGGCAGTTTACCTCAGGGGTGGGTGACATTCCTGATAAGTTGCTTCGCATTAAACATTCCACCTCCAAATTTTGCTTTAGCAAACCATTGATGTCCTTGCTTCAGGATTCTGTGATCGCTAACTCGATCACAAATTCAGTAAAGAGGGACCTGATAGTCACTGAGTCTGAAGAAGGGGAATGGTGGTGCAGTGGTAGAGTTGCTGCCTTACGGTGCCAGAGACCCGGGTTCAATCCTGACTACGCTTGCTGTCTGTATTGAGTTTGTACGTTCTCCCTGTGACCTACATGGGTTTTCTCCGGGACCCACAATCCAAAGACATGTGGGACTGTAGCTTAATCGGCTTGGTAAAATTGTAATTTGTCCCTTGTGCACTAGTGTGTGTAGGGTAGAGTTAATGTGTGGGGATCGCTGGTCGGCGTGAACTCGGTGGGATGAAGAGCCTGTTTCCGCGCTGTATCTCTAAACTAATCTAAGGGTTCTGACCCGAAACGTCACTCATCCTATTTCTCCAGCGCCTGACCCGCTGAGTTACTCCAGCACTTTGTGTACATCTTAGGTTTTAACCAGTATCTGCAGTTTCTTCCTACACAAAGAGGGACCTAGCCCATTATAAGATGTACAGCTATTTCTGTTATCAGCTATTATTTTCGGTGGGGGGGGAGGGGGCAAATTTTATATATTACCCAAAATCAGAGGCTTTGGAGAGGATGCAGTTTTACCATAATGCTGCCCAAGTGGCACAGTGGTGCAGCGCCAGAGACCTGGTTCAATCCTGACTACGGGTGCTGTATAGAGTTTGAACTTTGTCTCTGTAACCACGTGGGTTTTCTCCGGGTGCTCTGGTTTCTTCCACATTCCAAGTACGTTCACGTTTGTAGGTTAATTGGCTTTGGTAAATTGTCCCTGGTTTGTAGGATGGAACTCATGTACGGGTGATTGTTGGTCGGCAAGGACTCGGTGGACCAAAGGGTCTGTTTCCACACAGTATCTCTAAACTAAACTAAACTAAACTAAACTAAACTAAAATAAAATAAAAATATAAGATAAAGATAAAATAAAATAAAGTATGGAGCATTACAAGGAAAGTTTGGACAGACTTGGATTGTTTTGACGGGAGTGTCACAGTTCGAGGGGAGTCCTGATAGAAGTATATAAAACGATGAGAGGTGTAGACATGGTAGACAGTCAGAACCTTCTTCCCTAGGTAGGAATGTCAAAGACCAGAGGGCTAAGTTTGAAGGGTTGTTGGGGACGTTTTTTTACACAGAGTCTGATAGGTCTCTGGCCCACGCTGCCAGGGATGGTGACGGACGCTTTTAGATGGACACATAGAAATGGGCACAAGATGAGTCCCAACCTAAATAGTCAGTCTGAAGAACGGTCCTGACCTGAGACAACACCTATCCATGTTCCTCAGAGATGCTGCCTGACCCACTGAGTTATTCCAGCACTTTGTGTGTTTCTTTGTAAACTAGCATCTGTAGATCCTTGTTTCTTCATTAAACGGTGAGATTGGAAGGAGCCATAGACTGACTTGTCAAGTACTATTTGATATATGCTGTCGTAAATACTTTTATCTCAACACACCAGTTATATGGAGGAGCAGAGCATATAAAATACACCAAATACCCTGCATCCAGAATGTGCATTCATTTATCCCACTTTCCTGCCCTCCGTTCCCCTTCCCCTTTCACCCATTTCCTTTCCTCCAGCTTCACATTTCATGCCCCCTCTCCCCTTACCTCACTGACCTTTGTCTTCCTCCAATCTCTAATTTGTGCCTATGCACCAGCCAATTTAAAACCTGTCCCCTCACCTGTATCCACCTATCACTCGCCAGACTTTGTCATCACCCCACCTCTCCTCCGGCTTTATCTTTGCTACTACAATCAGTGTGAAGAAGGGCTCCAACCCAAAACATCTCCTGTCCACATTCTCCAGAGATGCAGCCTGACCCGCTGAATTACTCCAGTATTTAGTGTCTTTATTTGTAAACCTGCATCTTCTTTTCCTTGTGTCCACAAAGTTTAAAGTGTTTTTGCATATTATCATAGGGACAGCTAGTTGATATGTAATTGTTCCAATCTATAGTTTAGTTTAGTTTTGTATAGTCTAGAGATAGCGCGGGCTCTTCGTCCAAACGGCTCCACACCGACCAACACTACATACACTAGTTGTATGTTCTCCCAGTTTTGCATCCTACACACTAGGGGCAATTTTACAGAAGCTAATTCATGACTTTGGGGTGTGGATGGAAACCGGAGCCTCCGGGAGAAAATCCACACAGTCACAGGGAGAATGTGCAAACTCCGTACAGACAGCACCAGAGGTTAGGGTCGAACCCGAATCTCTGGAGCCGTACGGCAGCAACTCTACCGCTGCACCACCGAGCCTTCCATCTATCAGGATGGATATGGAATGAGTTGTCAGTGTGTGTGTGTGTGTGCGGATATATTTGTCGGTGTGTGTCAGTGTGATGGCCTCCATGCTTATACAGGCTGGCACATAGTTACTTCTGTTTATCTTGTTCTCGTTTCACTTGCTCAGATCGGAACTCCCACTTGACTGGGAAACTCCATTGACTGGGTGAAGAAATCAAAACCACATTCCACTGCTAGTGTGTCACCTGAAATTAACCTTGAAATTAACCTTGAAATAATGGGCCCATCATTAGCAATTCGATGTGGTTTTACATTAATTTCTTCCTCAGTGAAAAGTCAAACTGGTTTCAATTATCCATCTTATGTTGCATTGGGTACAAGCAGTATCTTGCAGCCTCATTAAATAATAATACATGCTCATGCAAGACAACACAAGATCTAGCCAAGAATCAGCTGGAGAAATTCCAGCCTTAGATTATAACTCACTCATCACTAGTATGGGGTTGATAGTATTGCAGTAAGAAGCATAACATGGAAAATTTCTATTTGAATCAGTCAATCCAAAAATCTGTACCATGAGTTCATATTTTCACTGCCGTCTGTGGCAATGAATTCCACATTTCCACAGGTAAAGACATTTCTTCCCATCTCCTTTTAATCCGAGGCTACGGCCTCAAGTCCTAGACTCTCCCACGTGGAAACATCCTCTCCACATCCCTATTCAGTAAGTTTGAATGAGGTACCCACTCATCCTGCAATGAACTATTAAAAATCAACAATTTGTTAAAGTAGCATTTAAATATTTACTGATCTGCAGGTACAATGATTCAATTATACTTTATTGTCGCATGTACCTAGGTACAATGACATTCTTTGTTTTGCATATAATGCAGTAAAATAGTAAGATTAAACGAGAACTTACCAGTTTGAAGTTTGATCTGTATTTTATGAGGAGTTACGATGAGGGATTACGTGAAGAACCCGCTCAGTGCGCAGGCGCGGCATACTTCCAAGCAGCGGTGTGGAATCACAGATAGACACAGTTATTTTGAAGTAAACATAGTAAAGATAAGGAGACATCAATTTATTAGTTTGATCCATATAATAAGGGTGGGAGCGGAGGGCACGTAATCCCTCATCGTAACTCCTCATAAAATACAGATCAAACTTCAAACTGGTAAGTTCTCGTTTAATCTTACTATTTTACTTCGGAGTCACGTGAGTGACTACGTGAAGATTTCAAAGCTCTGTGATTTCAAACCATGTAACAGTTTCATTTCACTCACTGCCGAAGTTCTTGATGGAGGAAGTGTTATCGTAATGAACCAATGAGTCTATTTGTAGAAAAACACAATGGTATTTTTTTAAACAATAACAACAAAGAATTAAGTTGCTCCCCTGGGCTTAAATTAAATATTTGCAGTTCGTAAATCTTTACTGCAAATAAACCAGGTTTTGCCAACGGCTTATTATAAAATTTCTGAATGGTCTTTTCCCTTCCCACCATCCTGCTGTAGCCAGGATGTGGTCTATAGGCATGTCCATTCTTTAGCCGTCGACATGGATGCTGCCCTGGTGGAATAAAATTTGTACATGTTAGTGTTTATCCCAGCAGTTTCTAGCACCTGCTTGAGCCATCTCGCAATGGTTTGGCTCGTACCCCACCATAAGGTTTTTGTGACTGACCCACAAGGCTTTTCATCTCCCTCGAATATTCTGGTTGTGTCTATGTAGGATAGTAGGTGGGTCATGGCACATAACCGTGGTTCTGGTGGGTAAGCCACGACTGGATTAGGTGTTCCTGGTCTGCTCTGTTTGACCAGTCGCTGGATAACGACAGATCTGGTCTGGAGCTGTGATCATGTTGTCCAGTCGCAATAGGTGTAGTGACTGGACCCTCTGAGCGGATACAAGTGCCATCAACATGAGCGTCTTTAGTGTAGCTTGCTCGAGGCCGGGGGATCTGGCTGGTGGCCATTCCCTGAGATATGTCAGGACCACACTGATATCCCAAATATGGGTATACCTGGGCTTAGGGCTTGATATTGTAAATGCCCTTCATCAGTTTTACCACCAGTGGATGGGATCCCATCGCCTGTTGTCCTGGCGCTGGTTTGAGATAAGCAGAAAGAGCACTCTGCGCTGTGTTGATGGCACTGTAGCTGATCCCTACATCGTGGTGTAGATGGCCAGGAACTCCAGTATGTTGGTGGCTGTAGCTGTTGCGTATGTTGTCCATGTTTCCTGGCAGTACTTCTCCCTTTTTTGATGCTGGTTAAGTACTGCCTCTTGGTGGATGTTCGAAGGGATGCCGACATGGTGGTGATGGTTTGTTTGGACAATCCCAGTTCCAGGTAAGGTCTGTTCAAACTTGCAACCCAGGCGTTTAATTTTCTCATGGCATGGGTGTTTAGCTTACCTGGTAGGTGAGTAGCTGATAGCCAAATATGTCTTTCGACATACCATTGCCAAATCATGTTGACCAATTTGTCGCATGATAATGATTTTATGCCACCCATATGGTTAATATAAGCCATCACCGTAGTATTTATCAATTTCTAACCGAACATGCAAGTGCTGCATATTAGATACATATGCTTTTAAACCATAAAAGGCGCCCAACATCTCTAGATAGTAATGCCCAGTGTAAGTAGTAATGATGACTCTAGTTTAGTCCATCTACCACTTGTGCTGGATATGGAGTTAGTCGCTCCCCAGCCTTGAGCACTGGCATCTGTTTGAATAACTAAAGTAGGGTTAGTGATAAAGATAGGGCTGAAACTATGCCAAACGTTTTCTGCCCACCACTGTAGCTCTGATATTGCTTCAGTGGGTAAGTTCATGACACGATCATAGTGACCTGTATGTCGTTTTATTGCCCGTACCTTTGCTCTCTGTAAATTTTTTGATAGTGCAAAGGTCCGAATTGTGTAGCCGGAAATGCTGCTACCATTTCCCCAATTACTCTTGCTACTTGTCGAATAGTTGGTCGCTCGTTGACCATTAATTTGTTGCATGATTGTGCTAATTCAACCATTTTTGCCTTTGGCAAGGTAACAGTCATATGGACTGAGTTAATTGTGAAGCCCAGGTAGTCCATGATAGTGGATGGCTTCAACTTAGATTTATCTGGATGTAGGACGAACCCCAGAGTTTCGAGGAGCTGTTTTGTAGCTGATACTGCTGCCACAGCCAATTCCATCGTTTTCCCTACTATCAGAATATCCTCCAGATATGCCATGACAATATGTTTTTGTTTTCTTAGTATTGCCATGGCTGGGTTCAATATTTTGGTGAATAATCTTGGGCTGAAGTTCGCCCATAGGGCAATGCTTTGTACCATCCAGATAAATTTTAGGTATCTGCGATGATCCTTGTATATGGGTACTAGATAGTAAGCATCTTTAAGATAAATGCTTGCCATGAAGTGTCCTTTGGAATTCAGTTGTTTGGCAGTAACATATGTCTCCATTTTGAAATGTATATACTTAACAAATTTGTTTAGTGATGTTAAGTCAATGATGATGCGACAGACACCATCTTTTTTGGTTTTAGTGAATATATTCAATACAAATTCCAAAGGTTCATGTTTGGTCTTTTCGATGACCCCCTTTGTGATAAGTCTCACCAGTTTAGCTTGTCCCTCACGTTTCTCTTTGACCGATGGAGAAATACCCTTTGGGGCCATTGTTGAACTGGCGGCGTTTTTTCTGACATGAATTGTATTTTCTATCCTGTAATGTTGTTGAGTATATACTTGTTACTCGTGACCATACCCCATGCTTCTTTAAACAAGTGTAATCTCCCCCCTGTTAATAAAGCACCCTTATTCTCTATATGCTGGTAGGGACCAGACGCACCTACCTCCATGGTTATTGGCGATTCTGTTTCTTCATTTTCCTGAAGATTTTGTTCTGACATGCTGGCGATGTTGGGGGGAGGCGCATTTTCCAGAGGGTCCGCTGCGGGCCCTGATCTAAAAGATCTTTGGGGATAATGTGCAGACCCCAAGCGTTCACCAGTCCCATATTGCGGACATCGACTGGTGGGTGCCGTGGGGTGCTGCCGCTTGGGTATCGGAGGTCTTGGTTTGCTCGTCCCGGGGCCTGCCCTCATTAGGCCGAAGGTTTTTGATGCTTCCTGCATCTCCTTCAGTTTTTTATTGAAATCTTTCCCAAATAGCAGCGCGTCCGTCTCCGCAGCTGGGGCTTTACACAAGCCAGCAAATTTGGGATTGAGGGCAGGTCTTATGTTTCCCTCCGGAGATTGTTGATCTCAAATTGTGTGGTACACATTAATGCCAGCACATCCTGCTGGCAGGTATCCATCTCCGTGGTCTCCACGGAACGAGCAAAGGCTGTGATGGCCGACGTCAGGAGCCTTAGGATCCGCTGTAGCTTGAGTTCTTGGGTCCGGATGTGTGACCCACAGGCCCCCAGATTTGGCTGTTGACACTTTTTACTTTGAGGGCCTCACCGTTTTCTGGTGCTGTGTTGTTTCAGCACCTCAGCGAGCACCTTTTCCAGTAATGGTTGATGCTGGCCGCCATTCTTGGTTCCAGCGGTGCTCCAGCCCGTAGGGTTGCTACAAACGGTCCATCACACCCAACAGCTCTTCGTGTTCCTGCACCCCTGGCATACTCCCGAATTCGTCCGCCTGCCCCTGTTCCAGACCAGCCCAGCCCTGGTCACCAATGCTAGCCTCCAGTAATGAGGGAGCAGAGGGCAGTGCATGAAGCACTGTGGAGGGGGTGCCTGACCTCCCTCCGCGAGAGCGCTCTTTCTGCGCATCTCGCTGGAGCTGCTCCAATTGCTGTTGGATGCAGCTCAGGCGGCTGTCTCTCCTCCATTTAGGTGGAGACATGTCCCCGTCCGACTTATCGGACGCCACCGGCCGGATGCCTGTTCGGATGGCTAGACATCCAGCCCGCAGTTCAGGCACTAGCGGGACTGGGTGATGGGGATAGCGGAGCGCCCGGTAAATGTTCCTACCGCCTTCTTCTGGAGCTTTTGTGCCTTGTAGTAGCGAGAGCGCCCCTCAAGCAGCGCGTCTCGCAGGCATCTGCTCCGTGAGCCGCTCCAGCGGCTCAGGCGGCTCTCTCTCCCCCCGTGCGGGTGGAGAGACGTCCCGTCCGACATCGGGAACACCTGCCGGATGCCTCTCGAGTGGCTATGCGTCCAGCCCGCTGCTCAGGTACTAGTGGGCTGGCCTCGGCACGGTGTCGGGGAATTACGGAACACCGGGTAACGCTCCTACCGCCTGTTGCTGCCCCCTCCCCGACGGAAAAACGGGGGACAGTTTTGTTCCAGAGCCTTTTTCTCTGCCTGTAAAAAACACAAGCAGAAAAAGGCTCACCTGTAAAAGAAAACCCGACCTCAGGGTACTCACCTGACGGTCCGGTTCATCCTGTAACGGGACAGCCTACCTCCCGTGGCAGCCGCTGTTGCACTGCTGGCGTAATGCCGCGCCTGCGCACTGAGCGGGTTCTTCACGTAGTCACTCACGTGACTCCGAAGTAAAATCATACTATAGATAAGCACAATCATAGATAAGTACAAAACTGCAACAATTGTAATGCAGTAGCAAGACTTCACCGAGACAGTACACAAAGAGTCGCCACGTTTCTTAAAAGTTCTTAAAAGTTCAGTCTGATCTTGTCTTGAAGGCCCGTTGTCATGGCAGCACCGATCCTCTCCTCCGTCCGCCGCCATCTTGAAACCATCGCCGATTCCCTTCACCCTCCTCCCCGGTTCCCGGCCTTCAGGGTCGAGCAGGGGACAAGTCCCGCACGTCTCCAGATGTGTTCCCGGTTCCGCGGCAGGCGAGCCGGGCCTGCTGTTGAGGTGTGGCCGCGGCTCGCTGGGATTCTCATAATACAAAATAGAACCATGAATTTGTTATGGCTTTGGGAAGGCTACCTGGCTGCTTGAGTTAAGGCAAGCTCCTAACAGAAAAATACATTCATCCCATTCCCTGTACTCTTCTTTAGATTTAAGTTTAGATTTATTATTACCTAGGTACAGTGAAAAGCTTTGTTTTGCGTGCTATTCAATCAAACCAGATAATACTATACATAAATACAATCAAGCCAAACTCAAGTACAATACAAGTGTAGGTAGAGCAAAGGGGAAGATACAGAATGCAGAATATAGTTCTCAGCATTGTAGCGCATCAGTTCCAAAGACAAAGTCCAATGTCCGCAAAGGAGTAGGGGTGAATCGGACTTGTTTTGTTCCTGAGTCTGGTGGTGCATGCTTTCATGCTTCTAGATGTTCTTCCTGATGGGAACAATGAGAAGAAGGAATGGTCAGGGTGGGACAAGTTTAGAAACAGTGTGTAAACATGTCCTTTGGCCCAACAGGTCCACGCCAAGCACTGATCACCCGCTCACACCAACTCTAAGTTATCCTACTTTCACATCTTCTCTCTACACACTTTACATATGCCAATTTAACTTACAAACCCACACATTTTTAGGACAAGGGTTGAAACTGGAGCACCCGGAGGCAACCTACGCGGTCACAGGGAGAACATGCAAACCCCACACTGACAGCACCCAAGGACAAGATCGAACCAGGTCTCTGGCACTGTGTGTCTTTGGGTATGTTGGCTGCTTTACATTTTTCCCTCAAGAATGTATCTAGTTCCTTGTGACACCTTGTTCAAAAAGGAACTGCAGATGCTGGAATATCGAAGGTACACAAAATTGCTGGGGAAACTCAGCGGGTGCAGCAGCATCTATAGATGCTGCTGCACCCGCTGAGTTTCCCCAGCAATTTTGTGTACCTTGTGACACCTTAATTGATTTGCGTTTCATCATCTCTAACAGCAATGAATTCCAAATCATAACCACTTTGTTGAAAAAACTGTTCTTTCTCGCATCCCAGTGCGTCATATAACCAGACGTTTTGATCTCTGTGTCCCTGCACTTCAGGGCATCTGAACAGTTCCTCTCTGTTTACCCATCGTGATGTTGTACATCATTATCTAATCACTTCTCAACGTGTGACGAAGATCAACACTAGTCTCACCAATTTCAGGAATCATGTATTCAGATGCAGGAACAGTTTCTTCCCAGCTGTTATCAGGCAATGGAATCATCCTCTTACAAACTAGAGAGCAGTTCTGACCTCCCATCTACCCCAAACGAGGCCTTTGAACTATCTTTAATCGCACATTACTGAACTTTATCTTGCACTAAACATTGAATCTTTGGACAGCTTGATTGTAATCATGTATAGTCTTTTTTTTGGTTTGGTTTAGTTTATCATCACGTGTACCGAGGTACAGTGAAAAGCTTTTTTGTTGCCTGCTATTCAGTCAGCGGAAAAACTATACATGATTAAACAGAGGAAAGACTCTACATTGACTGAATAGCATGGAACAAAAAGCTTTTACACTGTACCTCGGTACACGTATCAATTGTAAACTAAACTGTATATAGAAAGTCACATCTCTCTGTCCCCATGCAACTTTGAAAACCATGCCATTTAGACTATATTGGGAACATACCGCAAAATTACTGCAGAATGACCATATTAAGGTGTCGCTGTTTAGTTTAGTGTAGTTTAGTTCAGAGATACAGCACGGAAACAGGCCCTTCGGCCCACCGAGTCCTTGCCGACCAGTGATCACAATTTTCTTTTACATTTACCAAGCCAATTAGCCAACAAACCTGTACGTCTTTGGAATGTGGGAGGAAACCAAAGATCTCGGAGAAAAGCCACGCAGGTCACAGGGAGAACGTGCAAACTCCGTACAGACAGCATCCATAATCGGGATCGAACCCAGGTCTCCGGCGCTGCATTCGCTGTAAGGCAGCAACTCTACCGCTGCGCCACCGTGATCGCCAGTCATCCTGCTGTCACCTGTGGCTTGTAACATTGTCTCATTCTTGTAACATAAGATGATGCGGCCCGCACACATTGGTTAGCGGCTCATGTATATTTGCTATTAAGTGTGACTATCACTTAAACTTTGGTTTCACGTGAATAACTCTTGCAACACTGCTTGCTCAGTGCTTCCTTGCAGTAGGGAGTTGGCCGTTATAATAAATAAACATGTTTTCTTGATTCCCCCCCCCCCCAGTCTAAGTGAGTTATGCCGTGGTCCACAGTACAAGTATGAGAGGAATGAATACACTACAGACGAGAAGGACAGAACAGAAGTAGTCCATTGAAAGATTCAGCAATACCATCGGCAACCCTGACCTTTTGCTCTGTAACTTGTATTTGGTTGAGAAATCTCCCGTGGAGATATATAGCATGGAAGTTGCCTTTTCCATGCCGGCCATGTTGTCTACTTGTGCTAGTCCCATTGTAATGTCCTGAACAATGGAGGCAAAATACCCTGTGCCTTCTTTACCAATCTATCTACTTTCAGTCAGCTGTGACCTGCACACAAGATCCCTCTGTACATCGATGTTGTTAAGGGTCTTGGTGTGATCTGTACACTTTCCGCTTACATTCAACCTTACACTTGCTCAGATTAAACTCCATCTGCCATTCCTCTGCCCATTTGTGAAGCTGATCCATATCCCACTGGATACTTTGATAGCCTTCCTTGCTGCCTGTGACTCCACCAATTTTGGTGTTGTTTGCAAACTTGCTCATCTACATTTGCGCCCTAGTCGATTATTTCTATAACAGGGAGCAGAGGTCCAAGTCCAGCGCAGATCACTGTGGAACTGCACTGGTCACAGACCATAAGCCAGAATAATACCCTTCCACCACAATGCTCTGTCTTCCAGGAGTAAGCCAATTCTGAATCCAAATGTCCAAGTCACTGTCGATCCCATGCATCTTAATCTCCTGGATCAGCCTGTCATGAGGGACTTTATCAAATGCCTTACTAAAATCCATGTCGACAACAAACTCCCTTACGCTCATAGATCAGCTTTATCACTTCCTCATAAATATTTATCAAGTTGGGCGGCACAGTGGTGTAGCGGTAGAGTTGCTGCCTTACAGCGCCAGGGACCAGGGTTCGATCCTGACTATGGGTGCTGTCCGTACAGAGTTTGTATGTTCTCCCGGTGACCACGTGGGTTTTCCCCAGGCGCTCCGGTTTCCTCCCACACTCCAAAGACGTACAGGTTTGTAGGTTAATTGGCTTCTGTAGATTGTAAATTGTCCCTGGTGTGTAGGATGGTGCTAGTATACGGTTTGATCGCTGTGCCGCCCAGGGAACATGTTCAACTCAAGGAGTGCAAGCTTCGACACACTCCTACAATGTCATATGTAAATAAATGGCGATGCTTAGAAATTCATTAAATTCATGTGAGAGAGAATAATTTGCAAGGGAAATAACGAGGGAATAATGCAACTGTTGGGATTGTGCTGCTAGGGGTCAGTATGGAAGTAATTGGCTGAATGGCCTCCTACTGGCATTGCAATAAGTAAATAAGCAACAAGGCGGCAGAGTGGCGCATATGTAGTTTCCGCCTTGTTACAGCGCCACAGACTCAGGTTCAATCCTGAATACGGATGCTTGTCTGTACGGAGTGTGTACGTTCTCCCCATGACCTGCGCGGGTTTTCTCCAAGATCTTCGGATTCCTCCCACACTCCAAAGACGTACAGGTTTGTAGGTTAATTGGCTTGGTGTGAATGTTAAATTGTCCCTCGTGTGTGTAGGGTAGTGTTAATGGGGATCGCTGGTCAGAGCGGACTCAGTGGGCCAAAGGGCCTGTTTCCGTGCTTTATCTCTAAACTGAACTAAACGAAACAGCAACAAGGATGGAAGATTGACGAATAAGTGAAGAATTCACCATCATGGAGCCATCTAGTGTTCAAAGCCAACAGCTGCAATATAAAGTGTTCAAGAAGGAACTGCAGATGCTGGAAGATCGAAGGTACACAAAATTGCAGGAGAAACTCAGCGGGTGTCCGGATGGCATTAACATTGAATTCTCCCAATTTTGCTAGCCCTTGCTGTCTCCTCCCCTTCCTTAACCCTCTAGCTGTCTCCTCCCACCCTCCCATCCGCCCGCCCTCGGGCTCCTCCTCCTCCTCCCCTTTTACTTCCTTCTCCCCCCCACCCCCCACCAGTCTGAAGAAGGGTTTCGGCCCGAAACGTCGCCTATTTCCTTCGCTCCATAGATGCTGCTGCACCCGCTGAGTTTCTACAGCAATTTTGTGTAGCTGCAATATAAACCTCACCACAATGAACCACAAACCCAAACGTTGTGGGATTAAAAACTTCTGAGAACAGGAAATCTATGCACTGCAGAAGACTTTTAATGATACATAGATGATTTGTTAAATTAACTCTCCTACTAGAAATTAGCAGCAATTTTGAAGGTAGACATTCAATAATAATATAGATGCAGATTTCAATGCAGCAGGATGACCAGCTTCAGTGTGGAACTACAGATGTGGTTTTTATAGTTCTTATGAGGCCCTGGGAAATTTCTTTCATACATCTCTCAACTAAGCCAAGAGCACTGTGTCTATGTTTTCACATCAACTTAAAGTGTTTAACTTTTGTGTTTTCATTCTGCTCAGGTACATGAAACCAGATATGTTTGAAGTATGTTTACGCGGCACGGTGGCGCAGCGGTAGAGTTGCTGCCTTACAGCGCATGCAGCGCCGGAGACCCGGGTTCGATCCCGACGACGTCTGCTGTCTGTATGGAGTTTGTACGTTCTCCCATTCACCATGTGGGTTTTCTCCGAGATCTTCAGTTTCTTCCCACACTCCAAAGGCGCACAGGTTTGTAGGTTAATTGACTTCGCATAAGTGTAAATTGTCCCTAGTATGTATAGGATAGCGTTAATGTGCAGGGATTGCTGGTCAGTGTGGACTCGGTGAGCCGAAGGGCCTGCTTCCGCGCCCTATTTCTAAACTAAACTAAACTATTGCACGAGAAGGAAGAGTAATTGATTTTTTTCCCCACAAATAATGTGCAGAATTGAAGTTACGCCTCTGTGGCAGAGTACATTCTCCCTCAGACTTGGGAGAGTGTAGTATTTACAACTGAGTATTAATGGTGAATGGAAGGGCTCTGGGCAGGAGGTGGGAGGTGAAGTGTGCTGGACTTTGAAGTGCGTCAGCCTGAGTTCTGAGAACATGGAACAGTACAGCACAGTGAAGATCATTTGGCCCCAAACATTAGAGTAAACACATTTGAGTGAAAATTGAGTGAAACAGATGGTTCTGCCAAAGATTGATAAGGTGATCGGCATAGATAGCATGCTAAATAAGATATAAACCTGGAGGCAGATGAACACAGCAGTGGTCCATGTCAAAAAAGTCATAGAGTCACAGAGTTGTACAGCATGGAAACAGGCCCTTCGGCCCAACTTGCTCATGCATAACAACATGTCCCGTCTACATTAGTCCCACCTGCCCATATCCCTCTAAACCTATCCTATTCATATACCTGTCCAAATGTTTTTGAGATGTTGTGATGGTACCTGCCTCAATACCTCCATCGGCAACTCGTTCTATGTAACTACCACACTTTGTGTAAAAGAAGTTGCCCCTCAAGTTCCTGTTAAGTTCCCCCCACTTGCATATCCACATGCATATCTAGCCTCTTAAACGCCACTATCATATCATCCACCACCACCACCCCAAACAGAGCATTCCAGGCACCTGCCTCCCTCTAAATGACACATTATGAGCGGGCACAAAACCATATATCTCCAAATGGAAGCTTTTCATTGTTCGGCAAGAATAAAGGGTGGCACAGTGGCGCAGCGGTACAGTTGCTGCCTTGCAGTGCTTACAGCGCCAGAGACCCGGGTTCGCTCCTGACTATGGGTGCTTGGCTGTACGTAGTTTGTACGATCTCCCCGTGACCTGCGTGGGTTTGCTCCGAGAATTTCAGTTTCCTCCCACACACCAAAGACGTACAGGTTTGTAGGTTAAATGGCTTGATATAAATATGAAAATTTCCCCTAGTGTAGGATAGTGTTGATGTGCAGGGATCGCTGGTCGGTGCGGACACGGTGGGCCAAAGGGCCTGCTTCCGCGCTGTATCTCTGAACTAAACTAAACTAAACTAAACTAAACTAAACTAAATATTGTGCTCCGGGAATACAGATTCCAGGAAGCTCTTGATTTATATTCTCCGCCTTTGCTCGGTATGCAGTCTGTTGTTGCAGAGACAATGGGAGGGGATTCCTGCTGGATCTTACCCACTTATCCACTGCAATTTCTCAACTTCTAAGCCAAGACGAACTGAAGAAGCTTTTTTGTTGCAAATAAGGGTAAATGTTTTTCTGCACTTTTCTGGGATTTAAGGACTTCCACGACAATAAGGTCTATTTTGACCCCTATCATCCTGGTTGTCACTTGATACAAGAGACGGGGTAGTTTGTGATCAATCAAAGTGATCAATCTACATTAATTAGCCTTAAATAAACCCAGATCAGAAGGATCAAGAATGATAATAGACAATAGACAATAGGTGCAGGAGTAGGCCATTCGGCGCTTCGAGCCAGCACCGCCATTCAATGTGATCATGGCTGATCATCTCCAATCAGTGCCCCGTTCCTGCCTTCTCCCCAAATCCCCTGACACCGCTATTTTTAAGAGCCCTACCTCGCTCTCTCTTGAAAGCATCCAGGGAACCGACCTCCACCGCCCTCTGAGGCAGAGAATTCCACAGACTCACAACTCTCTGTGAGAAAAAGTGTTTCCTCGTCTCCGTTCTAAATGGCTTACTCCTTATTCTGAAACTGTGGCCCCTGGTTCTGGACATGTTTCCTACCTCTAGCGTGTCCAAACCTTTAACAATCTTATATGTTTCAATGAGATCCCGTCTCATCCTTCTAAACTCCAGAGTGTACAAGCCCAGCTGCTCCATTCTCTCAGCATATGACAGTCCCGCCATCCCGGGAATTAACCTTGTAAACCTACGCTGCACTCCCTCAATAGCAAGAATGTCCTTCCTCAAATTAGGGGACCAAAACTGCAGGTGATGACATATTCTGATTCTTTTAACCTTCTCTTCTTCGTTCCTCTTATTTTTTAGCGATGGCACGGTGGCGCAGCGGTTGAGTTGCGGCCTTACAGCGCCAGAGACCCGGGTTCGATCCTGACTACAGGTGCTGTCTGTCCAGAGTTTGTACGCTCTCCCAGTGACTGCGTGGGTTTTCTCCGGGTGCTCCGGTTTCCTCCCACACTCCAAAGACTTGCAGGTTTGCATGTTAATTAGCTTTCGTAAAGATTGTAAATGATCCCGAGTGTGTAGAATAGTGTTAGGGTATGGGGTGATCGCTGGTCGGCGCAGACTCGGTGGGCCAAAAGGCCTGTTCCGCGCTGTATCTCTAAACTAAACTAGACTTAAGTTAAATTGTGTGCTCTTGGCAGCTTACACAGTAAAACTGCTGATTGCTTCAAGACTGGGGGTTTGATTGATAAGGCTGTCACTGCAGGCTGCTATTTATAAGGAAAGGGAAATACAGTAGCTCATTATACATTCCAGTAGTCAGTGCTATGTTCATGAGACCATGCTGTATTTATTTACTTCAAGTTCCACCCAAGTTAGCTAAACTGTGCCAACATATCTATGCAGTAATGTGGAACCATATGGCCAGCCTAAGTAGACGGTATAAATCGGCCGCACAACTTATTTTCTTCCACAACATGCAACCATTCTGCAATTCTTACAGGGAAGTTTGGCTCTGATTCTGGATTAGTACGGGTGACATTCCAAGATGGCGCCCAACACAGGTGACTATTTGCGCGCTAGCCACAGAATCAGATCTACAAACTCGTATTACAATCGCTCCACACTCTTAAATCTCCACTCCTACAGCAGCATCTATACGTTATTCCCTTATCATGTATCCACACTCTGTAAATAGGTTGATTGTAATCATGCATAGTTTTTCTGCTGACTGGTTAGCATGCCACAAAAAGCCTCTCACTGCACCTCGAAATACGTGACAATAAACTAAACTGAACTGACCCGAACCAAGCTTCAAATGCAGAGGAGTTCTTCTGTTTTTCCTTAACTCATCCGATCTGACTTCAGGTGCAGCTTCTGTAACTCTGTCTACGCATAAAAGATGAATCTGACAGGTTTAGTTTAGTTTAGTTTAGAGATACAGCACAGAAACAGGCCCTTCGGCCCACCGAGTCCACGCCGACCAGCGATCCCCGCACACTAGCTTTATCCCAGTCACACTAGGGACAATTTACAGTTTTTACCAAAGCCAATTCACCTCCAAACCGTAATGTCTTTGGAATGTGGGAAGCAACTGGAGCACCCGGAGAAACCCCACGTGGGCACAGGAAGAACGTAAATCTCCGTAAAGACACTGCACGTGGCCAGGATCGATCCCGGGTTTCTGGCACTCTAAGGCAGCAACTCTACCGCTGCACCACCAAAACATCACATTTTCCTTTTCTTCAGAGATGCTACCTGACTCACTGAGTTACTCCACCATTTTGTGTCTATCTTTGGTGTAAACCATTATCTGCAGTTTCTTCCTATACACTAAGAATTTCATTGTTCTGTTTCGGGACATATTAGATTAGATTAGATTAGATAGCCTTTATTGTCATTCAGACCGAAGTCTGAACGAAATTGAAGCAGTCATACATACAATACAATACAATAAAAAACAACAATAAACACATATTAACATCCACCATATGACAATAAAACACTCTTTCTCTCTCTCCTGACCTTTCAGACTTCCTTTCTCAAGAGGGAAGAAACCCAGTCTTCTCATAAATCCTTGATATGCATATCCTTACATTTTCTGGTATCATCATAAATTGTTGCTACAACCAACCCCTTCCTCCCCTCCCCAATGCTTCCATTCTCTTTACATATTGTTAAGCCTTTCACTGATAGACACTTGTGGATGTGCCTTTTGTTTCACCCTCCGTCCATACAACTATTCTACTCCAGTATCTGAGATGGAGCTGAATCTAGAGAAAACTGCATATGTGAATAATCGTGGATCATATAGAAACATAGAAACATAGAAAATAGGTGCAGGAGGAGGCCCTTCGGCCCTTCGATCCAGCACCGCCATTCATTGTGATCATGGCTGATCGTCCCCTGTCAATAACACGTGCCTGCCTTCTCCCCATATCCCTTGACTCCACTAGCCCCTAGAGCTCTATCTAACTCTCTCTTAAATCCATCCAGTGATTTGACATCCACTGCCCTCTGTGGCAGGGAATTCCATAAATTCACAACTCTCTGGGTGAAAAAGCTTTTTCTCACCTCAGTCTTAAATGACCTCCCCTTTATTCTAAGACTGTGGCTCCTGGTTCTGGACTCGCACAACATTGGGAACATTTTTCCTGCATCTAGCTTGTCCAGTCCTTTTATAATTTTATATGTTTCTATAAGATCCCCCTCATCCTTCTAAACTCCAGTAAATACAAGCCTAGCCTTTTCAATCTTTCCTCATATGACAGTCCCGCCATCCCAGGGATCAATCTCGTGAACCTACGCTGCACTGCCTCAATCACAAGGATGTCCTTCCTCAAATTAGGAGACCAAAACTGTACACAATACTCCAGATGTGGTCTCACCAGAGCCCTATACAACTGCAGAAGAACCTCTGTACTCCTATACTGAAATCCATATAGCATGGAGACAGGCTCTTCAGCCCACAGCCTTACAGAAGGGCCTGTTTCCGTGCTGTATCTCTAAACTAAAAAAACTAAACTGTGTCAGCCTTCAAGAAGTTATTTTACACAACATTCTTCCCCATTTATTCCCCATAACCAGATCCTACCACATGCCCACACATTTGGAACAATTTACAGAGACCAATTGACCAAACAACCCATATGATTCTGGACTTTTGGAGGAAAGCAGAACATCCAAGAGAACCCCACATAGGTCATAGAGAGAACTAGCAAACTCCACACAGGCAGCACCAGAGGTTTGGATTGCACCTGGCCCATTGGAGCTGTGAGGCACTAGTAGCTTGTACCACTATGCTGCCCCCATGAGTAGAAGCCACATTCTAATACGGAAGACTCAAAGTGCTGGAGTAACTCAGCAGGTTAGGCAGCATCTCTGGACAACATGGATAGGTGATGTTACGGGTCAAGACCCCACTTCAATCCCAACCCAGAACGTCACCTATCCATGTTCCGCAGAGCCATGTTACTCCAACGTCTTCATTTGTAAACCAGCATCTGCAGTTCCTTGTTTCCACATTCTAATATCTTGTATTACAAGCAGCAATGTCAATAACCTGCACCACTATTAATAAGGAAACAAGATTTAATCTTTGTGACGAAACAAGAAACAGAAACAAAAGCATGTTTTGTTAAAATATGATTACTCAACTTAGAATTGCTTTTCACTCTCATCAAAATGTACTTGGCCAACTCCTCTGGAATCTCTAACGCCTCAACACGTCTCAGCCATGTTCCCTTGAAAAATATGGTTTATTTATCATTATCTGACAACTGCCAGGTTGAAATCCCCATCAGGTAGCATTTACTGTTTAGTTTAGTTTAGAGATACAGCGTGGAAACGGGACTTCGTCCCACCAAGTCCGCACCGACCAGTGATCCCCGCACATAAGGGATCACATCACACAGGGGCAATTTTACATTTATACCGCGCCAATTAACCCACAAACCTTTATGTCTTTGGTGTGTGGGAGGAAACCGAAGATCATAAGATCATGTGATAGTAGAATTAGGCCATTCGGCCCATCAAGTCTACACCATTCAATCATGGCTGATCTATCCCTCCCTCCTAACATCATTCTCCTCCCTTCTCCCCATAACCTCTGACACCCGTACCAATGAAGATGTCGGAGAAAACCCACGGGGAGAACGTGCAAACTCCGTACAGACAGCACCCGTAGTCGGGCTCGAACCCAGGTCTCCGGCGCTGTAAGCATTGTAAGGCAGCAACTCTACTGCTGTGCCACCGTGCTGTCCAGTCTTCTGTTTGGCCGACTTATCTGTCAATCCTCCAAGAATTTGGGGCTTTGTAATAACTGAATTGGAAACTTTCCCTTCATGCATAACAATGATTAAGGACTTGTATTGGTGGGTGCCTGGAATGCACTGCTAGGGTTGGTGGTGGAGGCAGGTACCATAGCGTCAATTAAAAGGCATTTAAATGGGCACATGGTAATGCAGGGAATGGATGGATATGGATCATGTGCAGGCGGAGATTAGTTTAACGTGACATAATGTCCGGCACAGACACAGGTTTAGCTTGGGTCAAGCGCGGACAGGTGGGACTGGTGCGCATGTTGCGTTGGTCGGCATGGGCAAGTTAGGCGGACGAACATGCTTCCATGCTGTACGACTCAATGGTTCTATGACTCCCTATGTGCAAATTAATTGGATTGAAAAGAGTTCATAAGTGTATTCATAGCAAAAGGATTTGAATATTAATTTGAAGGAAATTAACCCTGACGCACTGTCACTTTACACGTATCCACAACTTTTATCTTGTCTATTTTTACAGTTTCTAATCTTTATACTTGCTTTTAAGATCTATACACAGTGTGTGTGCTCGCAGAAATCTGTGTTGTATGACTGCTTATCAGTACATTGTCCTGGTTGTATGTTGAGCCACGTCAAAGAAGATTTTCTGTTACGACAGACAATAAAGTTTTCTGAATCTGAATCTGAATCTGAATATAAGAGCAGGGAGGTTCTACTGCAGTTGTACAGGGTCTTGGTGAGACCACACCTGGAGTATTGTGTACAGTTTTGGTCTCCAAATCTGAGGAAAGACATTCTTGCCATAGAGAGAATACAGAGAAAGTTCACCAGACTGATTCCTGGGATGTCAGGACATTCATATGAAGAAAGACTGGATAGACTCGGCTTGTACTCGCTAGAATTTAGAAGATTGAGGGGGGATCTTATAGAAACTTACAAAATTCTTAAAGGGTTGGACAGGCTAGATGCAGGAAGATTGTTCCCGATGTTGGGGAACTCCAGGACAAGGGGTCACAGTTTAAGGATAAAGGGGAAATCCTTTAGGACCGAGATGAGAAAAACATTTTTCACACAGAGAGTGGTGAATCTCTGGAATTCTCTGCCACAGAAGGTAGTTGAGGCCAGTTCATTGGCTATATTTAAGAGGGAGTTAGATGTGGCCCTTGTGGCTAAAGGGATCAGGGTGTATGGAGAGAAGGCAGGTACGGGATACTGAGTTGGATGATCAGCCATGATCATATTGAATGGTGGTGCAGGCTTGAAGGGCCGAAGGGCCTACTCCTGCACCTATTTTCTATGTTTCTATGTTTCTATGTAAGGAGCAGAATTAGGCCATTCAACCCATTAAATCTACTCCGTCACTCAATCATGGCTGATCTATCTCTCCCTCCAAACTCCATTCACCTGCCTTCTCCCCATAACTCATGACACCCGTACTAATCAAAAATAAGAATATTTATGTTATACATCATAATATATAGTTTGCTCCATTGATGCTGCCTCACCCGCTGAGTTTCTCCAGCATTTTTGTCTAGCTATGACTTTTAGTGAATTGTTTTTGTTACTTAAGATAATAAGTTCGTAAGTGAAAGGAGCAGAATTAGGCCATTCGGCCCATCTAGTCTACTCTGCCATTCAATCATGGCTGATCTATCTGTCCCCCCTAACCCTATTCCCCTGCCTTCTCCCCTTTACCTCCGTGAGAATCGATTAAGCAACGAAGTTTAGAAATAAAATACCAAAAGTTATTCATACAAATTTAAAAGTATCCCAATTGGCTGCCTTCTTGAGAAATACTCTTGGAATTGGTGGGATAGGCTTGCAGTGAGCTGTTTACTTTGATCATGTGCAGTACTGAAATGGCCCGAATGTAAAGGCAACATTTCTTGTTCATGCAGGCTTCAATGGCAACAACTCCTAACGAGAGATGAATCATCATCTTATGGTTAAGGACAGATTGGTTCTATTTGATTGTTTATACTGATCTAATCTTTCCACTTCACACACTGGTTCTTCATTTTATCTCATCAATGGGTTATCGGGTGAGAAAGTTCTAACCCCAAATCCGTGATTTTTAAAAACAACTTATTTTTTGGTCTCACACCAAAACGCCAAAGGCACATGTCCTTCATTCATCTACTTTCCATAAACTGCAACTGGAAACATGACATTGCCACAGGTAAGATCATGCTCCTGCTCTGTAATATATATCCATTTCCTTATCATATTATCTATGTGCATTTTGTTTACAGGCCTGTTAAGCTGCTGCAAGTACGAGTTTTATTGTTCTGTTCTCGGTACGTATTACGACAAAACACTCTTGACATATGATACAAAACATAACCAGAAGCCCAGCAGTGGTTTTTAGAAGCTTAAATATTATTGAATGACATAGGTTTAAAATGAGCGGGAAAAGATTTAATAGGAACCTGAGGAGTAACACTTTTACACAAGTGGTGGTGGGTGTATGGAACGAGCAGCCGGAGGAGGTAGTGGAGGCAGGTACTATTGCAACGTTTAAGAACATTTGGACAGGTACATGGATGAATGAATGAATGAATGAATGAATGAATGAATGAATGAATGAATGAATGCGTTTATTGGTCAAGAATTCACATACAAGGAATTTACCTTGGTGCTCTGCCCGCAAGTGACAATGACATACAGTGACAGTTAGGAATGACACATAAAACATTAAACATTAACAATAAAATATTATCGATTAAACATGTGAATTAAATAAAATACCAGAGCAAAAGGAGGCTACAGATTTTTGGTTATTGAGTAGAGTTACTGCTTGTGGTAAAAAGCTTTTTTTATGTCTGGCTGTGGCAGCTTTGACAGTCCGGAGTCGCCTTCCAGGAGGAAGTGATTCAAAGAGTTTGTGGCCAGGGTGAGAGGGGTCAGAGATGATCTTACCCCGCTCGCTTCCTGGCCCTTGCAGTGTACAGTTCATCAATGGAGGGAAGGTTGCAGCCAATAACCTTCTCAGCTGATCGGACGATTCGTTGCAGCCTCCAGGTGTCGCGCTTGGTGGCTGAGCTAAATCGGACCATGATAGAGAAGGTGAGGACAGACTCTACGATGGCCGTGGCAGATTGTGCTTCCTCAGCTGCCGCTGGAAGTACATCCTCTGTTGTGCCTTTTTTTTACTGTAGGGTCGATGGTAGCCCCCCATTTAAGGACTTCGGACATGATGGTTCCCAGGAACTTAAAAGACCCCACTGGGGTGAGGGGAGGGGGAGCTCTCCTAGAGTCTACAATCAATTTCACTGTCTTGGAGCTTTGAGCTCCAGGTTGTTGCGATGGCACCAGGCTGCCAGCTGTGGATAGGACAGGTTTAGAGAGATATGGGCCAAATGTTGGCAGATGGGACTAGGGTGGATGGGCATGTTGGTCCGCATGACCAACCGGCTCTGAGCCGAATAACAATCACCCATTCATTTATGAGCCTGTGGAATTCTCTGCCTCAGGATGGAGGCCGATTCTCTGGATACTTTCAAGAGACAGCGAGACAGGGATCTTAAAAATAGCGGAGTCAGGGGATATGGGGAGAAGGCAGAAACGGAGACTGATTGTGGATGATCAGCCATGATCACATTGAATGACAGTGCTGGCTCGAAGGGCCAAATGGCCTACTCCTGCACCCATTGTCTATTGTCTATTGTCACACTAGTTCTATGTTATCTCACTTTCACTCCTACACACGGGGCAATTTACAGAGGGCCAATTAACCTACATACCCACACATCTTTGGGATGTGGAAGGAAACAGGAGAATCCGGAGGAAACCCACATGGTCACAGGAAGAAAGTGCAAACACCCTAGGTCAGGATGGAACCCTGGTTTCTGGCCCTGTGAGGCAGCAGCTGTGCCACCCCAATGTGATCGGAGTCAAATTGTGGTGATGATTATTGCCCATATACTCACTAATGTTAATTTGTTCCATATCTTTCCACATCATCGTCTATATCTCTCGTTTCCCTTTCCCGTGACTTTCAGTCTGAAGAAGGGTCTCGACCTGAAACGTCACCCATTCCTCCTCTCCAGGGATACTGCCTGTCCCGCTGAGTTACTCCAGCATACTCATTAATAGAATTGTTTTAGCTATCATCTAGGTATGTTACAATACTTACCTTCAGCGGCGCTGCAATTCTGCCACTGGCCGTGTGCGCGATTTTGGCGCGTTTGAGGGGGGGGGGGCGGGGTTAAAACGCGGTTTTCTCCGACCTGGTCCTGGATTATATTTTGTTGGAGTGCAAGTTTTTGCTGAAGAAACGTTCCGACGGCTGTTCTGTGTGTTTAAAAAAAAATTCGCCCGACAAGTTAATCGCTGGAGTGATTTTAAAATCAGCTTCTGAAGCCGTCAACGCCGACAATGGGGACGGATTTTACGACAGGTAAAAGAAAGTAGTTTATTTTTATGTATAAAAGTGTTTCTTAAGATACAATACAACAATACAATACAATTTATTTGTTATCATTTGAACCTCTTGAGGTTCAAACGAAATTTGGTTTCTGCAGTCATACACACAAGAAAGAGAACCACGACACAACACAATTTACACAAACATCCATCACAGTGAATCTCCTCCTCACTGTGATGGAAGGCAAAGTCTTATCTCTCTCCTGCTCTCCTCCCGATGTCAGAGTCAAAGTCCCCGGCGGGCGATGGTAAGTGTCCCGCGGCCATTAAAGCCGCGCCGGGTGATGTTAGGCTGCCCCCGGCGGGCGCTAGCAAGCCCCACGGCCGTTAAAGCCGCGCCGGGCGATGTAAGGCCCTGCTCCAGGTACTTTTCAACCCCACAACTCGGGCGGGAGAAGTCGCCGTTGCGGCCCGAAAAGCGGTCTCCCACCAGGGACCCGCGGGCTCCACCGGGCTGGCAGCTGGAGACTCCGAATCTCCAGGGTCGAGCCGCAGCAGCGCGCCACCACCGCTCCTCCCGCTCCGAACTCGGCCAGCTCTGCGATGGTGGGTAAGTCCGCAGGCTCCGCTACTGGAGCCCCAGGTCGTTCCGGTTGGAGGCCGCCCACAGTGCTGGGCCCCAACGACAACGGAGACCCGACAGAGAAAAGGTCGGGTTCTCCGTGCAGGGAAAAGATTTAAAAGTTTCCCCCACCACCCCCCGCCCCCCACACACATACTCAGTTAAAGAAAAAACAGTATAACTACATTTAAACAAGACAAAAAATAAAAAAAGACAGACGGACTGCAGAGGCCGCTGCGACGTGTGTCGCGCCGCCCACCCACTTCAATTAAATTGCAATTGCACATTACAAGATGCATTTAATTCACATTTTAAGTTGCGAAACGGTGATTTTTTTCCCCGAACGAACCGGCAGTGTTTTTGCTGCCGATACAGGTTTAAATCCACCGCAACCGCAACATTCCAATTGATCGCGTTCCAGGAAAACCCACTCGCAAGCTGATTTAAATGGCCATTAATTTACAGGTATTAAACATTAAATTCCTTCCATTTGGCCTATAAACCCATGACAATGAGATTTAAAAATTATATTACATTGTGAATTCTTGTGTGAATGTTATTTGGACACTTAGGCTATTTAAAAATGTTAATCTATTCTTAAGAAATGGATAGATGTTTAGATCTAGTAATTGAATTTTATAATTAGCTACAATTAGGTAACTAACTAATTATATGCTTTAATTTCAAGTCATCTAAGTAAGATTGTTTTATATTTGTTTCAGAATGCTTCAATCTATAATAACTGAAAATTTCTTTCAGTGCTCTTAATTTTTAAGAAAGTTATGGGCTTTTGACTGTTCTCGATCACAGCTTTTGTGTTAAGTCAATGAAAAAGCAATAGGGAACAAGATGCTAATTTCCGAGTATGAAAATGGCCATAACCTTTTTAATACTGAAGATATGAAAGTGAATTAGGTGTCAAATTAAACTTCTTTTTATGCTTTATCTGATGGGATAAATTACAGGCTTGATTTTTAAAATCTCAAAATTTCCTATATATTATAAATCTTATAAATTTGCTAAGTCAACTGTAATTGTAATTGTAATTGTAATTAATTAATTTATTAGCCAAGTATGTAAAAACATACAAATAATTTTATTTGCCATACAGTCATACCAAAAAAGCAACAAGACATGCAACAACATAAAAATTAACATAAACATCCACCACAGCGCACTGTGATGGAAGGCAATAACGTATTATCTTCTTCCCTCCTTTTCTCCCACGGTCGGGGCAGTCTAACCATCCGCAGTTGGGGCGATCGAAGCTCCCATGATCGGGGCAGTCGAAGCTCCTGCAGTTGGAGCTTCCGAAGTCGATCCCTAACCAAGGGACCGCGAGCTCCACGATGTTAGGTCCGCAGGCTCACGCGGTTGGAGCTCCCGAGGTCGATCCCCAGTAAAGGGACAGCGAGCACCACGATGTTAGGCTGCAGTGCGGACGGAGATACGATATGGAAAAGTCCCATCTCTGTCGAGGAATGATAACAAAAAAAAAATTATATTGTGGCAATGAGTTTTATATTAATTGGTGGAGTATTTCAAAACAGGTAAACTTGAAGCAATCTCCATGTTGCGTTTGATTCCAGACACATCGCCAAGAAAATATTCAGGCAAATATATGTACTGATTAGGGAAGGTACCCAGAGCCCATGAGAAGAATTCTGCATGGCTCAAACATCCCATATCCCCATTCAGCAAAACCTGGTACTCAGTAAGAAAATACTCCCAAACGATAAAGACCTAGGAATTCTGCCGTGCGGCACAATACATATAACTTCTATGTGATTGAAGTTTGCAATCTTGGCGTTGGCGTTGCGGCATGCCTTGTGAAACATGCAAGGGTGTTGCTGCCAGGGTGTATTAGCAAATCTTTAATGTCTTTAGCCTTGGGTTCTAGGATGACTTATTCCCAATTGGTTCAGTAGGCCTAGAGGCGCCTGATGTGGCAACAGTTGGCTTATTCTTTGCATTACCAAATACGGTCCTCCAAGCTCTCAACAATGATGTAAATTCTCATGCAAGACTCTTTTTCTCCAATTACCCTACTAAAATAATTTCCTCTTTGTCCGATCAAGGAACATTGTGGGTCATTCACACAAAAACAGCTTTTAATACCAAAAAGCACCTCTCCAATTACTTACATCAGCACATTTGGCTGAATGCAGTCTCTTAAGGAAAGAAAATGTTACTGGCTTGTTGAAGTAGACAATAGCAGACTCACCAGATATTCTGCCTCTATCAGGCTACCTCGCATGCCGCTGCAGTCCTTCACATACTCAACAAGTTCATAAGTGATAGGAGCAGAATTAGGCCAATTGGTCCATCATGTCGACTCCACTATTCAATCATGGCTGATCGATCTTTCCCACTCAACCCCATTCTCCTGCCTTCGCCCCATAACCCTTGACACCCTCATTAATCAAGGATCTGCCAATCTCCGCCTTAAAAATAGCCAATGACTTGGTCTCCACAGCCGTCGGTGGCAATGAATTCCACAGATTCACCATCCTCTGGCCAAATAAATTCCTCCTCTTCTCCTTTCTAAAGGTAAGTCTTTTTATTCTGAGGCTGTGCACGCTGGTCCTAGACTCTCCCACTAGTGGAAACATCCTCTCCACATCCACTCTATCCAGGCCTTTCACGGTCTGCATTAATAAATTAATAGTTGTAGATGTAGCCCAGTCCATCACACAGATAATAAATAAACATCATCATTAAGTGCCCTGGATTCCAAAATAAATTAAGGCATTTGGGTACCATTAGATTTAATAGAAATCTGAGGGGTAACCTTTTCAGACAAAGGGTGGTGTGTGTATGGAACAAACTGCCAGAGGAAGTATTTAAGAAGGAACTGCAGATGCTGGAAAATCGAAGGTACACAAAAAAGCTGGAGAAACTCAGCGGGTACAGCAGCATCTATGGAACAAAGGAAATAGGCAACGTTTCGGGCCAAAACCCTTCTTCAGACTGATGGGGGGTGGGGGGGGGACAGCAGGAGGGCTGAGGAAGGGGAGGAGAGCAAGGACTAACAAAATTGGGAGAGTTCAATGTTCAGACTAACAAAAGTGGGAGAATTCAATGTTCAGACTAACAAAGTTGGGGGAGGAAGTAGTTGAGGCAGGGACAATCCCAAATTTTAAAAAAAAACAGTTAGACAGGTATTTGGATAGGGCAGGTTTTGAGGGATATGGGCCAAAGGTCAGGGGCAGGTGGGACTTGTGTAGCTGGGACATGTTGGCCAGTGTGGGCAAGTTGAGCCAAAGGGCCAGTTTCCACGCTGTATCACTCTATGACTCTGTGAGTGATTTAAAACTTAAACTCAGCTCGGTGAAGTCCAAGTGACACTGCTGTCACAATGAGGTGATCTATACAAATACAATCGTCAAACTCAAGTACAATAGGTAGAGCAAAGGGGGAGATACAAGTTCAAAATATAGTTCTCACTATTATAGCACATCAGTCTCATAGACAAAGAACAATATCCTCAATGGGGGCTTGTGGAAATAACATTCAGAATCCCGAGAACATAGAAACATAGAAATTAGGTGCAGGAGTAAGCCATTCGGCCCTTCGAGCCTGCACCGCCATTCAATATGATCATGGCTGATCATCCAACTCAGTATCCTGTACCTGCCTTCTCTCCATACCCTCTGATCCCCTTAGCCACAAGGGCCACATCTAACTCCCTCTTAAATATAGCCAATGAACTGGCCTCAACTACCCTCTGTGGCAGAGAGTTCCAGAGATTCACCACTCTCTGTGTGAAAAATGTTTTTCTCATCTCGGTTTTAAAGGATTTCCCCCTTATCCTTAAGCTGTGACCCCTTGTCCTGGACTTCCCCAACATCGGGAACAATCTTCCTGCATCTAGCCTGTCCAACCCCTTAAGAATTTTGTAAGTTTCTATAAGATCCCCTCTCAATCTCCTAAATTCTAGAGAGTATAAACCAAGTCTATCCAGTCTTTCTTCATAAGACAGTCCTGACATCCCAGGAATCAGTCTGATGAACCTTCTCTGCACTCCCTCTATGGCAATAATGTCCTTCCTCAGATTTGGAGACCAAAACTGTATGCAATATTGCAGGTGTGGTCTCACCAAGACCCTGTACAACTGCAGTAGAACCTCCCTGCTCCTATACTCAAATCCTTTTGCTATGAAAGCTAACATACCATTCGCTTTCTTCACTGCCTGCTGCACCTGCATGCCTACTTTCAATGACTGGTGTACCATGACACCCAGGTCTCGCTGCATCTCCCCTTTTCCTAATCGGCCACCAACAGAGGGGATGTAGCTGTTCTTAAGTCTGATATCAACATTGATTTCTCTAACTTCCCTTGCTTTCCCGCTCTCTCTCCATCCCCTCCCCCTTCCCAGTTCTCAGACCAGTCTTACTGTTCCCGACTACATTTTATCTCTGTACCACCCACACCCCTGACATCAGTCTGAAGAATGGTCTCGACCCATTCCTTCTCCAGAAATGCTGCCTGTCCCGCTGAGTTACTCCAGCATTTTGTGTCTACCTTCGACTTAAACCAGCATCTGTAGTTCTTTCCTACACCCCTTGAGTTTGGTGGTTGCACTTTCAAGCTTCTGTACCTTCTGCCGGAATGGAGCAAGGAGAAGGAGGAATAACCAAGAACGCACAGCTTTGGCATCATCTATGATTATGTTGGCAGCTTTTCCAGTGCAGTGTTTTGGAACGTGCAGAAGTAATGTTATCTGCTTAAATCTATGATTCATCTAGTCTGGAATTGCTTAATGGAGACACAAGGAACTGCAGATGCTGGAATCTTGAATGAAACACAAAGCGCTGGAGTAACTCAGCAGTTCAGGTAGCATCTCTGGAGTAACCTGCTTAATTGCCTAACAAAACGTATAAAGAGGCTTTGTATTTAACCAGGTACACAGATTGAAAGGAAAGATACCCATCAGTTATGTACAGGACATTTCCATGGGAATATACCAAAAAGAATATATAATTTCAACCTAAGAAAAGGATTATGTTGGTGGATAGATATTTTAGCTGACGGAAGGTCTGTTCAGAGGGGAAGAAGCTGTTCTTGAATCTGTTGGTGTGCACTTTCAAGCTTCTGTATCTTCTGCTCGATGGAGGAGAAGGAATGATTGGGGTGCGATGTCTTTGATCCTGTTGGCTGCTTTTCTGAGGCAGTGTGAAGTGTGGATTGAGTCAATGGCGGGCAGTCCAGTCTGTGTGATGGTCTGGGCTACTTCTATGCAATTTCATGCGATCTGGGGCAGACCTGTTCCCAAACCAAGCTGTGATGCATCCCGTCTGTATGCATTCTAAGGCGCATCTGTAGACGTTTCTAAGAGTCATTGGGGATGCGCCGAATTTCCTCAATCTCCTCAGGAAGGTGAGGCTTTTAGACTTTAGACCTTAACTTTAGACTTTAGAGACCATGTCCGCGCCGACCAGCGATCACCTCGTACACTAGCACTATCCTACATACCCGGAACAATTTACTATTTTACTGAAGCCAATTAACCTACAAACCTGTACATCTTTGGAGTGTGGGAGGAAACCGAAGCATCCGGAGAAATTGCATGTGGTCACAGGAAGAACGTACAAACTATGCACAGACAACACCCGAAGTCAGGATCAAACCCGGTGAGGTAAGGCAGCAACTCTACCGCTGCACCCCCGTGCCACCCTTAAAGGCATTGCTGTCACATTAAAATAATGTTCCACATGTGACCAAGATCAAACACAAGCATTGAATAAAGGAAGATCGTGTTTCGCACAATGACTAATTTTAATAGTCAAAGCACACTCCCCATTTTTAATAGTCAAAGCTATAACCCCTGCAGCGCAATCCATTAAAGAATATCATCAGCATTTCATAATCAAGAACCTGTCCAATTCTCAGTGCAAAAAAAGCTCCAAATCTTTCCAGTAATAACCTTCACCAAACATCAACATGCTTCCCGTAGAGACTGAGACTGCTTTCCAAGTTGATTAGCTATACACTACATTTTTATTTAATGTTTCTTCCAAGGCAGCTCCCCCCACAGTGAAGGGCTGCTTCGTAGAACATAGAACATCCTTTGGCCCACACCGTTTGTGCCGAACATGGTGCAAATTTAGACACAAAGTGCTGGAGTAACTCAGCAGGTAGGGAAGCAAAGGAAGATTGACGTCTCGGGTCGAGACCCTTCTTGAAATGTCCGGAGCATCTCCAGAGATGCTTCCTGACATAAAAACATAGAAACATAGAAAATAGATGCAGGAGTAGGCCATTCGGCCCTTCGCGCCTGCACCGCCATTCAATATGTTCATGGCTGATCATCCAACTCAGTATCCCGTACCTGCCTACTCTCCATACCCCCTGATCCCTTTAGCCACAAGGGCCACGTCTAACTCCCATTTAAATATAACCAATGAACTGGGCTCAACTACCTTCTGTGGCAGAGAGATTAGATTAGATTAGATTAGATTATTTAATGACCACACAGTCAAGCTGGTGGAATTCAGGTTCAGTACAGGATGTTACAAGGTAGGCTGACTCCCGTCAAACATAACATAAAACACAACATCATACAATATACAGTACATGCATGGGGAGGATATGTGCTGTTATCATAGTGTGTTCAGAATTCGGATTGCGTGTGGGTAAAAACTGTTTTTAAATCGAGATGTCTTGGCGGACAGTGAGCTGTAGCGCCTTCCTGATGGCAGCAGGTGGAAGATGTGGTGAGCTGGGTGGGAGGGATTAGAGATGATTTTCTTCACCCTTGACACAGACCGTTTGTGATGGAGTGATTCTATTGATGGAAGGGGAGTGCTGATGATTTTGGATGCTTTGTTAACTATGCGTTGTAATTTATTACGGGAGTGAGTGTCTAAACTGCTGAACCAGACTGTAATTGATGAAGTGAGCATGCTTTGGATGATGGCTGTGTAGAATTTGATTAGGAGGTGTTTCCTTACTCTAAACTTCTTGAGCTGGCGGAGGAAGAAGAGTCTTTGGTTGGCTTTTTTGTAGATGTGATTTGAATTGATTTTCCATTTGAGGTTATTGCTTATGTGAGTGCCAAGAAATTTGTATGAGTCAGTGGTGGATATGGGTTCGCCTGAGATGAGTAGGGGGGTCTTTGGTTGTGCCTTACGTCTGAAATCAATGATGAGTTTGTGTGTTTTTGATGTGTTGAGTAAGAGGTTATTATCTGTGCACCAAGTGACTGCTTTGTGTGTTTGAGTGCGGTATTCTGTTTCATTATTGTTCGAGATGAGACCTATGATGGTTGTGTCATCTGCGTATTTATAAATTTTAACTGAACTATGCTGGGATGTGAATTGGTTTGTGTAGAGTGAGAATAACCAGGGAGACAAGACGCAGCCCTGAGGGGCTCCTGTGCTGAGGTGCAGGGGGTGAGATATTGTGTTATGTATCTTCACCCTCTGTTGTCTGTTCCAAAGGAAGCTGTAGATCCAGTGACAGATGCAGGGGTCGATGTTCATGTCCGTTAATTTATGGAAGAGTTTAACCGGGTTGATGGAGTTAAATGCCGAACTGAAGTCCATGAAAAGGATGCGGGCGTACGTGTTGGCGGTTTCCAGGTGTTGCAGAGTGTGATGAATGGCCAAATTGACTGTGTCTTCCACTGACCTATTGGCTCTGTATGCGAATTGGTGTGGGTCCAAATTGGAAGAAGTGCTGGTTTTGAGGTGAGCAAGAATAATGCGCTCGAATGACTTCATGGCCACAGATGTAAGGGCAATCGGTCTATAGTCATTGAGGCAGGATGATGTGTTGGACTTGGGCACAGGGATGATGGTGGATTGTTTGAAGCACTGGGGCACAGTACATTGGCAGAGGGATGAGTTGAAGATGCCGGTGAATACAGGGGCCTGTTCTGCTGCACAGTGATGAAGCACTGCTGGGCTGATGTTGTCTGGGCCTGCAGATTTATTTTTCTTCTGTCTCCTGAAGGTAGTCCTCACCTCGGCCTCCTGGATGTGGAATGGAGGTGGAGGAAGAGGAGAGGGGGACAATGGTGGAGGGACTGGAGACTGTTCAAACCTGCCATAGAAAGTGTTCAATCTATCTGGGAGTTGATGATCATTATCTGGGATGGGGGTGGATGTCTTTTTGTAGTTGGTCATTTCCTGGAGTTTTTTCCAGACAGTTCTAGTGTTGTTTGTTGATATTTCTTGTTCTAATTTGGTGGCATAATTGTGTTTGGCTTTCCTTATTGTGGACCTTAGTTTATATTTTGCAGCCATGTAGTCCAGCTTGTTTCCAGATTTATATGCAGCATTTTTATCAGTTCTTAATTGTTGAATTTCTTTTGTGAACCAGGGCTTATTGTTATATTGTTTAACAGTTCTTGAAGGGATACAGAGTTGCTCGCAGAATTGGATATATGACGTTACTGTGTCCGTGTAGTCGTGGAGGTCTCCAGCTGCGCGGAAAACTTCCCAATCAGTGCATTCGAAGCAGCCTTGCAGCTTTTCGATGGCGTCTGCAGACCACGACCTAACAGATTTGGGCGAAGTTTTTGAGGATTTTATTTTTTGCCTATACTTTGGGATAAGCAGCAGCATCGCGTGGTCTGGCTTGCCCAACGGAGCTCCTACAAAGGCACGGTAAGCCTCCTTAAACGGAGTATAGCAGTGGTCGAGCGTGTTGTTCCCTCTGCTGGGGCAGGTCACGTGCTGGTGGTAGTTTGGAAGCTCAGGGGACAGGTTGGTATGGTTGAAGTCGCCTAACACAATTATTGCTGCATCTGGGTATGAATTTTCTGTGTTGGATATATGACAGGCTAGTTCGCTCATGGCGGCATTAGCATTAGCCTCAGGTGGAATATAAACACCGATTACAATGACCGATGCAAATTCTCTGGGGAGGTAGGTGGGTCTGCATGTGATAGTAAGGTGCCCCAAGAGTGGGGAACATACCTGGCTGAGTGAGGTGGAGTTTGTGCACCAGCGTTGGTTTATCATAATGCATATTCCACCACCTTTTGACTTGAAAGATAGTTCAGCTGACCTGTCGGCTCGGTGAAGTGTATATCCTGGCAGCGTTACTGCTTGGTCGGGCACTGACTGATCCAACCAGGATTCAGTCAGGCAGATGGCAGAGCAGTTGCTGTAGTTCCTGTTGGTCTGAATCAGAAGCTGGAGTTCGTCCATCTTGTACCGGAGAGATCTAACATTTGCCAGCAGGAGGGCTGGGAGAGGAGGTCGGAATGGGCGCCTCTTGAACCTCGAGAGGATACCGGAGCGTCTGCTTCGTTTTGCGGTCTGCGGTCCACGGTCTGCGGTCAGCTTCGTTTGGCGGTCTGCGGTCCGCGGTCCGCGGTCTGCGGTCAGCTTCGTTTGCCGGTCTGCGGCCAGAATGTAGAGAGACCCGGGGAAACAAGCGTTATTTCCTTTGGTAGAGATGGCCTCAGGACTCCGTGGGTGTTAAGTTTGAAATGTAGAAGTTCCCATCGGGTGTATTGGATTAAACATGACACATTGCGAACGTATAACACAGACACGAGTACAATAGACAGGAGCACAACTTGTACTGGGGCGCGCCTCGCGGCCGCCATTTTCTCCGGAGTTCCAGAGATTCACCACTCTTTGTGTTAAAAATGTGTTCCTCATCTCGGTCCTAAAAGACTTAAACTGTGACCCCTTGTTCTGGACTTCCCCAACATCGGGAACAATCTTCCTGCATCTAGCCTGTCCAACCCCTTAAGAATTTTGTAAGTTTCTATGAGATCTCCCTTCAATCTTCTAAATTCTAGCGAGTACAAGCCGAGTCTATCCAGTCTTTCTTCATATGAAAGTCTTGACATCCCAGGAATCAGTCTGGTGAACCTTCTCTGTACTCCCTCTATGGCAAGAATGTCTTTCCTCAGATTTGGAGACCAAAATTGCACGCAATACTCCAGGTGTGGTCTCACCTGTACAACTGCAGTAGAACCTCCCTGCTCCTATACTCAAATCCTTTTGCTATGAATGCTAACATACCATTCGCTTTATTCACTGCCTGCTGCACCTGCATGCACCTGCAACCCATTGAGTTACTCCAGCACTTTGTGTTTATCTTTGGCATAAACCAGCATCTGCAGTTGTTTGTTTCACCATGATGCTGTTAATCTGATCTCATCAGTCTACACATGATTCAAATCCCTCCAATCCCTGCACTTCCGCATGTGCCTATCTAAAAGCCTCTAAAATGCCACTCTGGTATCTGCCTCCATCACCATCTCTGACAATGCGTTCTAATGTATGTTTTCCCTGTGACCGCGTGGGTTTTCTCCAGGTCCTCCTGTTTCCTATCACACTCCAAAGACGTGCAGGTTTGTAGTTTAATTAGCTTCTGTAAATTGTCCTTAGTGCATCGGAAACAAACTGGGATAACATAGAATTAGTGTACAGGTGGTCATAGGTCGATGTGGACTCACTGGGCAAAAGAGACTATTTCCACGCTGCATCTCTCAACTAAATTAAACTAAACAAAAGTAAACAGTGATGACTACAATATCTCCCTATTCCTGGATCTGGGGACAATAATGTATCGATATAGATGGCAGGGATAGCTGACTATGGGGCAAAAATGAGGCCAGTATCACAATTCCATTGGTATCTTCTTGAGGAAGATAATTTGTTGCATTAAGCCAATGGTTCCTCACTCAATTTCATTCAAGCAACATCTATCATTTCCCAACATCCCTGGTACCATTTGGCTCATGTTCATAGGTTCTAGGAGCAGAAATAGGCCATTCGGCCCATCAGGTCTAATTCAATCATGGCTGATCTGTCTTTCCCTGTCAACCCCATTCTCCTGTCTTCTCCCCATAACCCCTGACACCCGTACGAATCAAGAATATGTCAAACGCCGCCTTAAAAATATAATTGACTTGGCTTCCACAGCCTTCTGTGGCAATGAATTCTACAGACTCGCCACCCTGTGAATAGAAAAATTCTTCCACATCTCCTTCCTAAAGGTACGTCCTTATATTCTGAGGCTATGGCCTCTGGTCCTAGACTCTCCTGCATCAGGTTACGATCGAGCAGAATCTTGATCATGAGGAGACTGATACTCCATTGCAGTATGCAGACGAAGGGAGGGTCTTCACCTGTCCTGTCGAGGAATTAGAAGTCACTGACTGACTGTCGGTTGGTCAGAAATAGTCGGCGTGGAAATATCCATCCTTTCCTCTCAAAGCTCAGGAAAGATTTGAAACAGAACTCTCAGCGCTGTTTGTTGTTTCTCGCAAGTTTCCTGGCAATTCATTAAACATTTAGCCCCGGTTCTTTTAAGTAGAGCTGGTGTGGGACTTGCAGTGTCTGGGGAGGTAGTACACTGGTACCAAGCCTCTCACTCCATGAGAGGCGCCGCTCTCTGCTCCATGATTGCCAGGATCTTTCTGGTGCCTCGAGAGGGTCATACAGCGAGAGGGAATCAGGCCTGGAAACTCCACACACACACACACACACACAGCACCAGTGGCCAGGATCCAACCCGGGTACCTGGCGCTGTGAGCCAGCAACTCTACCACTGCTCCACCTGTGCCGCCCTCAATTATTCCTGTGGGATCATTTCCCTCTCAATGAACCCCATCTGCCGGGACGACAGATGGCACAATGGGCTAAGTGTTCGGCTGGCAACCGGAAGGTAGCCGGTTCGAATGCCGCTTGGAGTGCATACTGTCGTTGTGTCCTTAGGCAAGACACTTCACCCACCTTTGCCTGTGTGTGAATGTGTGTGAATGTGTGTGAGTGATTGGTGGTGGTCGGAGGGGCCGTAGGCGCAGATTGGAAGCCACACTTCCGTCAGTCTGCCCCAGGGCAGCTGTGGCTACAGAAGTAGCTTACCACCACCGAGTGTGACTGAGGAGTGAATGAATAATGCGATGTAAAGCGCCTTGAGTATTAGAAAGGCGCTATATAAATCCCATCCATTATTATTATTATTATTCTCCTGTCTTCTCCCCATAACCCCTGACACACGCACTAATGCATGTGGAATAATTTACCAAAAAAGCTAAATACGTGGACAGCTCAAACAGACTGGATTTATTGTAAGAGACATAGAAATATAGAAACATAGAAAATAGGTGCAGAAGTAGGCCATTCGGCCCTTCGAGCCTGCACCGCCATTCGATATGATCATGGCTGATCATCCAACTCAGTATCCCATCCCTGCCCTCTCTCCATACCCCCTGATCCCTTTAGCCACAAGGGCCACATCTAACTCCCTCTTAAATATAGCCAATGAACTGGCCTCAACTACCGGCCGTGGCAGAGAATTCCACAGATTCACCACTCTCTGTGTAAAAAATAATTTTCTCATCTCGGTCCTAAAAGACTTCCCTCTTATCCTTAAACTGTGACCCCTAGTTCTGGACTTCCCCAACATCGGGAATAATCTTCCTGCATCTAGCCTGTCCAACCCCTTAAGAATTTTGTAAGTTTCTATAAGATCCCCCCTCAATCTTCTAAATTCTAGCGTGTACAAGCCGAGTCAATCCAGTCTTTCTTCATATGAAAGTCCTGACATCCCAGGAATCAGTCTGGTGAACCTTCTCTGTACTCCCTCTATGGCAAGAATGTATTTCCTCAGATTAGGAGACCAAAACTGTACGCAATACTCCAGGTGTGGTCTCACCAAGACCCTGTACAACTGCAGTAGAACCTCCCTGCTCCTATACTCAAATCCTTTTTCTATGACAATAAAGATTGAATCTGAATCTGAATCTGATGTTGCCTTGCTCCTGCAGAGTACACCTACATGGGTGTATATTCACCTGGGTATGTGTCTGTCTGGATTTGCGCGGGTATTTGTTTGTGACCATTTGAGTGTTTGCACATTTTGTGTGTATATACATTAAGTTTCTGAAGGAGGGTTTCGACCCGAAACATCACCCATTCCTTCTCTCCAGAGATGCTGCCTGTCCCCCTGAGTTACTCCAGCATTTTGTGTCTACCATCGATTTAAACCAGCATCTGCAGTTCTTTCCTATACATTAAATTCTGTTCAGTTTAGAGAAGAGGTTCCCAAACGTTTTCGTCCTGTTTACCCCTGCAACTTTAATAGCATATAACAATGTTATTTCACTTATTTATGAACAACTAATGATGAACTGAGTGTTCAAAAGGGAACTGCAGATGCTGGAATATCGAAGGTACACAAAATTGCTGGGGAAACTCAGCAGGTGCAGCAGCATCTATGGAGCGAAGGAAATAGGCGACGTTTCGGGCCGAAACCCTTCTTCAGTTTACGAGAACCAAACACAGTCAGTCATTGAGAAAAAATATGTACAAATTCAGAATCAACAAATTTACCCCCTAGGCAGGAAAATTTTACCCCCTGGGAGTATATTTAACCCCAGGTTGGGAACCCTTGGTTTAGAGAATGGAATACATGGAACATAAACAAAGGCTCTCAGAACTCACTTCAATGCGGGAAGTAGCATATTGATTTAGTTTAGTTTAGTTTAGAGATGCAGCGCGGAAACAGGCCCTTCGACCCACCAAGCCCGCGCAGACCAGCGAGGCCCGCATGTTAACACTTTCCGACACACTCGAGGGACTATTTACATTTATAGCAAGCCAATTATCCTACAAACCTGCACATCTTTGGAGTGTGGGAGGAAACCAGAGCACCCGGGAGAAAACCCACACAGGTCACGGGGAGAACGTACAAACTCCGTACAGACAGCACCCATAGTCGGGATCGAACTTGGGTCTCTGATGCTGAAAGCGCTGTCAGGCAGCAACACTATTGCTGCGCCACCGTGCCACTAGTTAGATAGCATTTTAATTCCTGAGTCAAGTCCCATTCCAGAATTGAACATGTGATCAACGCTGACAATACAACACAATACTAAGGGACCATTGCCCTGTTAAAGCTGCTTTTCTGTAAAGTAGATGTTAACTTGAGCACTCAAGTGATGATAACTAGTCAATGGCACCATTCAGGCCCCTTAGTGCCGTGGTCTCTCAGTCTGTCAACCAACATCATTTACAAAATTTACAAAATTACCTGGTCATTATCGCATTGTTGTTTACGGGACCTCGTTGGCATGTGAGCAAATTATTTGTTGAGTTTCCTATATCACAACAGTATGTTTTTAAAATATATGCTGCATGGAAAGTGGGTGCCATGGTGGTGCAGCGGTAGAGTTGCAGCCTTAGAGCATCAGAGACCCGGGTTCCGGGGTCGATCTTGACTACACGTGCTGTCTGTAAGGAGTTTGCACGTTCTCCCCGTGACCTGCGTGGGTTTTCTTCGAGACCTTCGGTTTCCTCCCACACTCCAAAGACATACAGGTTTGTAGGTTAATTGGCTTAGTATAAAGGTAAATTGTCTCCAGAGTGTGTAGGATAGTGTTAATGTGTGGGGATTAATCAGTGGGCCGAAGGGCCTGTTTCCGCGCTGTATCTCTAAACTAAACTAACCAGAAATATATCCTCGATGGACAAAAATGCTGGAGAAACTCAGCGGGTGAGGCAGCACCTTGGTAGTGAAGGAATAGGTGACATCGCCTATTTCCTTCGCTCCGTAGATGCTGCCGTACCCGCTGAGTTTCTCCAGCATTTTTGTCTACCTTAAATTTTTCCAGCATCTGCAGTTCTTTCTTAAGAAATATATCCTCCATAACTTCACTCATAACTATTGCATGTATCTGATCAGGCCCAGGAGATTTATTTCTCTTCATACATGTTCAGTACCTAATATGGTCTGGCTTCAAGCCATCTCCATTAACTGTTCCAGACACCCCGGTCTTCCTGTTCACCGCCACTGTGAAAACAGAGGAGAAATACTAATTGAAGACCTTGCTCATCTCCTGCGGCTCCACACAGAGATGACTGCTTTGGTTTCTGAGGAACCTTATTCTCTCTTTAGTTACCTTCTTCTCGAAAAGGCCAGAACTAATCAGGGCCAACATTTTCCGACCTCCAGTTCCTTCCCCTTTACTTTCAGCCTGAAGAAGGGTTCCGAGCCAAAACGTCATCCATCCTTTCGCTCCAGAGATGTTGCCTGACCTGCTGCGTTACTCCAGCACTTTGTGTCCATCTTTGGTACAAACCAGCATCTGCAGTTCCTTTCTACACAGATTCCAGCAGATTATTTAAAATATTTGTTAATATGAATGGTCTCACTGATAGTTAGTGTTGGACTTGACTATTTTATTCATGCTCCTGGGATGGGTGTAGGAAAAGGCATTCAGCCAACCTGAATATATTTATATGTGATAGGAGCTGAATTAGGCCAGTCAGCCCATCAAGTCTACTCTACCATTCAATCATGGCTGATCTATCTCTCCCTCCAAACCTCATTCTCCCCATAACCTCTGAAACCTGTACTAAACAGGAATCTATCTATCTCTGCCTTAAAAATATCCATTGACTTGGCCTTCACAGCCTTCTGTGGCAATAAGTTCCACAGATTCACCACCTTCTGACTAAAGACATTTCTCCTCATCTCCTTCCTAAAGGAACGTCCTTTAATTCTGAGGCTATGACCTCTGGTCCTACACTCTCCTGCTAGTGGAAACATCCTCTCCACAACCTCTCTATCCAGGCCTTTCACTATTCGGTAAGTTACAAGGAGGTTCCCCCTCATCCACCAAGTAAAGGCCCAGTGCCGTCCACCATTCAATCCGTAGAGTGTTAATGTGTGGGGGTCGCTGGTCGGCGCTGTTTCCATGCTGTATCTCTAAAACTAAAACTCTCCATGGCCTTTACTAACAAAAAAAGATCAATATTAGTTTTGGAAATTTCATTCAATGCAACTTAAGCTGATCCTATTGGAGTTTTCCGTTCCTCTTTATGCGGAGACTTGTTTGCTGACAACACCCCAAGGCCTGATTTAATTTTGATGACAACCTCTCCCGGCTCCTCTTTAGGAAGTGGTTTTTCCCTACCCAGCCTTTCAAATCTGTTAACCAACTTGTACACTTTAATGAGATCAATCTTCATCTCTTTTTCACAAGTGATTACTTGCCTGCCTTCCTTTCATAATTTAACTATTTTAACCCAGGCATATCTCTGCTGATTTTAACCTGTATCTCCTCCAATGCCAGTAATATCCGGCCTGAGTCCAGTCTTGCTCTCTTCATGACTTCCTTCAAAATAAGCTGGAATATCACAAGTGTAATGAATTGATCTTTCATGCCTTTAACAATGTCAAATGCCTGTGAGAATTTAATCTTTCTTTCACTGGTGTCGTTTTTGCCTAATTCTAGTAAAACAGCAATGTATTTCTGGGGCACACAAAAATGCTGGAGAAACTCAGCGGGTGCAGCAGCATCTATGGAGCGAAGGAAATAGGTAACGTTTCGGGCCGAAACCCTTCAGATGTATTTCTGGGGTCTGTATTTATCCACACAAGAACACAGACATGAATACACACACATTATCACAATCACATTCAAACAGAAACATGCATACACAGGCATGCGGGCACATACACACACAGACGGGCACAAATACACAGGCACAAACACATGGGCACAAACACACAGGCACACAAACACACACAGAGGCACACTGAGGTACGTTCACAGGCGCAGGCACACAGAGACACACACATGCATACACGAACACGCGCACACACAGGCATACAGGCACAAACACACAGGCAAAAACACATACACAGAGGCACACTGAGGCACACACTAACAGGGTCAGGCAAACAGAGACACACACAGGCACACACTGAGGTACACACTCACAGGCGCACACACACACAAACACAGGCGCACGTGCACACTCAAACTCAGAGATGCGCACACAGTGGCACACACACACACAGGCACATAGACGCACACAGGCATGCACATGCACACAGAGGCACTCACACTCACACAGGCATGCACATGCACACAGAGGCACACACACACACACGTGCTTGCACACACACACACACACAGACATATTCATAAAAACATAATAACATACACAATCACATCCACGCAAACACACATGCACAGAAGCATGTACACAGAAAATCACACAAATATACAAACATAAATAATCACACAAGCACATAAACAGGCACACAAGAGCAAACAGCCCAACAACTATACATAACACACGCGCACACAAATTTAGGGAAATCGCTGATAAAGAATGTTTTCAAATCGCTGTTAACTGACTGTTTCAAACAACGCCCTGCTTAGAATTAGTGTTGAGACATGTAAGGTACAAGTTGTAGACTAGCTTGGTCAGTTTTTGCTCCAGAACTTCGGCTAAGTTAAGTTAACGCAAACAAGGCTGATGAAATGGGTATGGAGTCTTCAGAAAAAAAAAGATGGATTAGGTATTTGGCCTCTCAAATGCTGTTTATTTTTGATTGCTTTTATTTCCCTTTGTCTGCACAATGGAAAATGAATTTAGACAGCCTGGATATATTAATCAGGGAGAAAATTAACTGACCTGGAAAGGCAAATAAAATTGTTGTCTGCGCCTACATTTGTTATTGTCTTGCCCCCATTCCTGTGTTGGGAACGTGTTGATCTATCTCTGTTTGCTTATACACGTACATAATTCCACCTCAGATGAGTCAATAATTAATGCAAATAAAACCTTGACAAAGATTTGTCACTGGGTGAGTCTGCCCTAAGGCTGCCAGCGAGTTCCTCCCCCCCCCCCCCCCCCCCCCCCCCCCCCCACCCCCACCCCACTCCCGAGTTAATTTGTGTGTGTTTAACAAAAGTGAATTTATGCTTTGAGCCAAAAGAAATGCTGAGATTGTTTCTGTCAGGCTTAAAAAACATCTCGGAGGAATACAAAAGCCAGGGTCTTTCTCAAATAAATTAGCCCTGGGGCAAGGCATGAAAAAGCTAATGGGATTCTTCTGGTCACTATACAACCATCTGGCGATACTGTGTGGGAGGTCTATATTGGTGTCCTGGTAAATTAGCCAGAAGAGGAATTTGACTTATCAGGTAAATGCAAGAAAACTGCTAATACATGTTTTATTATTTTGCCCGCACATTGTGAAGTCGGTGGCTCCACTTTAGTTCACAGGTATAGAGGGTGGGTCGGTGGAAAAGCCTCCTTTGAACGAAGCACAATTCCGATCAGTTTGTTTTGAATAGGTTGAAGTTATAGGTTACGACAAATCTGGTTATACCGACACATCGCGATTTCTCTGTGATTCTATTTCGGTTCAATAGGATTTGGGAAGGTGAAACGGAACGGTGACAAAGCACAAAGTTGACAACGCTCTCAAATGCAGCTTAATATCAATATTAATTAAATATCAATGATACTTTAGACATCAATTTCTGCAAACAAAATTTAAAGATTCAAGCAATCTACAAAAATGAATGGGATGTGGGGATTATGTTTTTTTGCTTTGAAAATCCCCTCCCAAGACAGTACGGGCATAGTCATTGCTTGGCAACCACAATAATGTCTTCAGCGTTCTGCTTTTGAAATGACGAATAAAAAGACATGAAGGAAATACCCTTGGAAGGTGTGCCTGGAATCTAAGAAAACAATAAGATTTTTATATTTTTCTACCTCTTATTTAATTTTTCCACAGCAATTGTTAACTTCAGTTCTTAGGTTTAAGCAAAGTAAACCTTTTATTAAAAAAAAAAAATCTAAAACAAACATATGACAAAATGTCACTTTTTTCCCAAAACACCAACAGGAGTGCCAAGAATGTCAACTTTCTTCTTGGGGCAGCCTGGTTCTACTGTTTTTTCTCTATAAGTTTGCTTTCTGAATTAGGCTTCAACCTTTAAGATAAAAACAAAGAAGACAGGTGCAGGAACAGGCCATTCGGCCCTTCGAGTCAGCTCCACCATTCAGTATGATCATGGCTGATCATCCAAAATCAGTGCCCCATTCCTGCTTTCTCCCCATAACCCTTGATTTTGTTAGGCCTTAGAGCTATAACTAACTCTTGAAAACGTCCAGTGAATTTCCCTCCACTGCCTTCTGTGGCAGAGATTTCCACAGATTCACAACTCTCTGGGCGAGAAAGTGTTTAGACACACAATAACGACAATTTACATAGAAAATAGGTGCAGGAGGAGGCCATTCGGCCCTTCGAGCCAGCACCGCCATTCATTGTGATCATGGATAATTTACAATTATACCAAGCCAATGAACCTACAAACCTATATGTCTTGGGAGCGTGGGAAGGAACCTGAGATCCTGGAGAAAACCCACTCAGGTCACGGGGAGAACGTACAAAATCTATACAGACAGCTCCCATAGACTGGATCGAACCTGGGTCTCTCGCGATGTTGGAGGTTAGAGGATATTAGATAATCGTAGCAACTGCAAGTATGATATTCCTCATTAATCAATGTTTTGGTCTTCTGCCTTATGTGGTTTAATGCAAATTAATCTTGTACTGCTTGAATTATAGTAAAGGTGTTGTATAAACATGTTGTTTATCTCCAGTTTTCTTGAGTTTGTGTGTGTGCTCCAAGAATGTTTCGATTCCTCAGAATGCATTATTCATGTTAACTTTCATCTTTATTTCTTTCTGTATATTTTCATCTTGGAGCGTTGTTAAGGTTACACCTTGTATGACTAACACCAGTATGTTTCCATAGCAAAGCCAAAAGAAAAGTATGCCATACACACACACACACACATCAAGTCAGATTTCTGGAGTGTTGCAACATGGCCCAGAAATGCTGATCTTGCTCCATGTAAACCTTGTTTATGATTGTAAAGTACTGAAGTAAACATTAATCTGCAATATAATTTCCAAACCTCTATTCTTAATATTACCTTTGCTTACATCGAGATCTCCATCCTTTGCCACTGTTTGTTAATCCAGACATTCAAGGACCTCTCTCTACACAATGAAATAAAAAGCTATTGCAGATGCTGGTTTATACCAAAGATGGACACAAAATGCTGGAGGAACTCAACGGGTCAGGCAGCATCTCTGGAGAAAATGATAGGGTGACGTTTCGGGTCAGAATGAAGAAAAGGTCCCGACCCGAACGTTCACCTGCCATTGTCTCTAAAGATGCTGCCTGACTTGCTGAGTTACTGCAGCATGATCTCTCTCCACTGTTCACATACTCAGCCATTCCTTCCCGAAACCAGTCTGGGTGAATATTTTTGTTACAACATCTTGTAAATTATGCTGTGTGATAACGCCAAATGGATTTGTACTGGATTATTTTGTCCACTATTTATTACTTGGCATTAACCTGAAATCGATCACTTTGTGCTTTCCTTAGGGAAGCAGTCAGCATAATTGTCAGGATTAATTATTCAAAATTGCTACTTTAAATGCTTTCTAGTCACGGTTCTTCCCAAAGTGGAATAGACAGCCTCTACACACTTCGATCATTATTCTGCTATCATATGTCAACATTTCTATCACCATGGCACTTCACCTGTGTAGTTCACATTCCTAATACCATCTTATTTAATTGTCCTCTCATTCAAAAAAGTATTCAACAATTCCTTCTGTTCCTCTAAACTTTGTTCTTTATTCCTGGTTGGTCCCCTCCCACTTTATAAAGGATTCATGGGTTCGATAGTTATTTATTACCCCAGGCACCAAGGTACAGTGATTTTTTTTTCCGCATACTGTTCAGTAAGATAATTGCCAGGCATAAGTACAATCCCCTATTAAATACAAAACGTACAGAAACAGCCCACTGAGTCCATATGCACAAGAGCCATTTTCCAAGTCCCAGCTGCAGCTGACCATAAAGGCCCGTTGCAGCCGTCACCTCCATCTGATTCGTCCAGCGAACTGTTGTCCCTCTTCTCACCCGACGCACCTTCTGCCTTCGTGCCCAGGGGGCGCCCTCGAGGGTGCGGAAGGCCCCCGGTAAGACCCTCGGTTCCACTCACTGGCCCTTTGTCGTATCACCCCAGGTTGGGATTGAACCCGAGTCACTGGCGTTACTGCCCAGAAATAATGGTGGAGAAGCCTGGGACATTGGCTGAGGGGTATGGCTCCGTGTACACGTACGACTACATCCACCTGTTAGACTGGAGTAACCCAGTAGGTCAGGCAGCATCTCTGGAGAAACCTCATATTTCAGCTTACAACCAGAACGTTGATTGCTCTAATTTCAAATAGCTCCTGCATTCCCTCCCTTCCCCTCCCCTCTCTCCACCCACACCCCGCCCTAGACATCCTACCAGTTCCTGGTGGCTTGAACATTAAATTCTCACAATTCTGTTAACCCTTGCTCTCTCCTCCCCTTCCTACCTCAGCCCTCGGGCTCATCCTCCTCCTTTTTCCTTTCTTCTCCCTACCTCCCCCCACCCTCTATCAGTCTGAAGAAGGGTTTCGGCCCGAAACGTTACCTATCTCCTTCGCTCCATAGGTGCTGCTGCACCCGCTGAGTTTCTCCAGCATTTTTGTGTGCCTACCAGTTCCATCGTTGGTATCCTTGTATCCCTCTTGTTATCACACCTTCCACAACCAACAATGGACAATTATGCGCTCCACCTTTCCTGAGGTCATCTGTTGCCAGCCCTGGTTTGTTCTGGCCTTTTCTCACTTCCACTTTATTCCCTCCCCGCTCCCCCACGCCTCTACTTTCAGACTGAGGAAGGGTCCCAACAAGAAACATCCCCCATCCTTTTTCTCCAGGGATGCTGCCTGACCCACTGAGTACTCCAGGATTCTGTGTCTATCTTCAGTGTAAACCAGCGTCTGCAGTTGCTCAGTGTGCATCCACCTGCGGCTTGGCCGCTCTCTCATGCAATTTCCCCTCCGGTGGCACTTGTTCCCAGAAAGTCCAAAGGGAGACGTTGACGTTGTCTGGATGTGCGTGTCCAAATCCAGTGCCAAGGTCAGCATTCTGAGACATTCTTTTATTGTAAATTATAGTTTTTCTAATGGATACCACAGTAAGTTGCAAGGTAGGGTTGTAATAGGTACCTCTGGGTGATGACATAAACCATCAAATTATAACCTGGGTACCTTATAAATGTTACTTCAGTCCTGAGTTGAAATTATCTCCTCAGAATTACTCCAAGCTGAATCCAACATTTAATACCGTCTAGGGCTGATAGGGAGGTGGCCTCATGAACATTTGAAATCCTTTTTGTTTTGCTGTTTTCATGGATACTGTATAATTACCCTTTGCACTCATAAATATAGTCACCATCGTACGGCTCTATATATATATATATAAATATGTAACATTAATAATTATTTTGAACTGATTTGTTCAGTTTAGTTAGGTTTGGAGATACAGCGCAGAAACAGGCCCTTCGGCCCACCGAGTCCGTGCCGACCAGCGATCCCCGTACACTAGCACTATCCTACACACTATGGACAATTTACAATCTTTTACCGAAGCCAATTCACCTAAAAACCTGTCCGTCTTTGGAGTGTGGGAGGAAACCGGAGCACCTGGGAGAAACCCATGCAGTCACGGGGAGAACATGCAAACTCTGTGCAGACAGCACCCGTAGTCTAAATCAAACCTGGTCTCTGGCGGTGTAAGGCAGCAACTTTACCTCTGTGCCACCGTGCCAGCTTTAATTTAGTTTATAATGATCACATGTACTGCGGTAGAGTGAAAAGCTTCTTATTGCGTGCCACCCAGTTAACGTATAGACTATACATGGTTACAATCAATCCACCCACAGTGTACAGATGCAGAATAAAGAGTATAATGTTTAGTACAAGATAAAGTCCAGTAAAGTCGATTAAGGATAGTTTAAAAGTCTCCAGTTAGATAGTTGGGAGGTCAGGACTGCTCACTAGTTGTTGAGAGGACGGTTCAGTTGCCTGATAACAGCTGGGAAGAAACTGTCCCTGAATCTGGAGCATGTTGTCTGTTATTGCCAATTGTCCACTATAACCAAGTCAGAGAAGTAAATATGTACAATATTGGATAAACAGCCAATACACATGCACTAGACAAGACACACGATATACAGGAAAGAACTCAGAATACATAATACTTTAAACATTGTAAATAAGCTTTAAATTAAGTTATCTTACTGTAGGAATCACTCCAACCACCTAACAGTCACTCCAAGAAACAACAAACCTGTTTTCGATACATCCACTATAACCAAAATCTGTTCTAATAAGGTCCGTAATAACAAGGGTGGACTGTAATTGGAATTTATAAAAACAAACCTCTAGGATCACTTAATTGAACTAAGAAGTGGAGCATTGTCAGTTCTCATAAATCTGCAACGACTACATTTTTTGTTTAGTTTGGAGATATTGCGTGGAAACAGGCCCTTCAGCCCACCGAGCCCGCACTACCCAGCGATCCCTGCATACCAACACTATCCGACACACACTAGGGACAATTGGCAACTATACCAGGCAATTAACCTACAAAATCTTGTCTCTTCAGTACTCCATTGACTTGTGGAAAGGGTTATCTTAATCTATTCACCCAGATGAAGGCAAATTCCAGTGAATAAAGGAAATATCAAAGAAAGATCTGAAGGTCATATTTTGAGACATTTCAACACATTGTAAGATAAATAACTTTAAGGCCAGTGTCTCTGGTATCACATTTCAGCATTTGATAATATGATCTGCAATGTCATGTCGAAGCTATGAAATTCAGAAGCTAGAAATATGAGTACTGACATCCATTTGCCTTGATTTAGTGACTTCCTTTTTGTGCTTTATTCCAGATGCACACTTGTTCAGATATTCTGTAGCCCACAAGTTGAAACAAGTCTGGATGAATATTTTGTAAATTATGCTGTGTGATACGTCAAATGGATTTGTACTGGATTATTTTGTCCACTGCTTACTCGTCTACAAGGAACTAATCTGAAATAGATCAGCACAATTGTCAGGATTAATGGATCTTGACTGCAGTTTAGTATACCATATCGAAGCAAGGTTGCGAGGGGCTGCAGAATGTTATCAGAACTCCACTGCAGTCCAAATAAAACCCACTGCACCTCGTTCCAGTCTGCAGCTTAGTTTAGTTTAGTATAGAGATACAGCGCAGAAACAGGCCCATTGAGTCCGCACCGACCAGCGATACCCACACATCAATACTACCCTACACCCACTAGGGACAATTTCCACATTTATACCAAGACAATGAACCTACAAACCTGTCCGTCTTTGGAGTGTGGGATGAAACCGGAGATCCCGGACAAAACCCACACAGGTCACGGGGAGAACGCACAAACTCCGTACGGACAGCACCAGTTTGTCAGGATTGAACACAGTTCCCCGGCGCTGTAAGAGCTCTCCCGCCCACATACACCACCGTGCCCCTCTCCGATTGGGATACAATGGCCATTCTTTTCACAGAAACCTCTTGGATATGCGCTGTGTTGACAGCTTAAACTTTAACGGCCAATGATCAATGTTACTTTATTCATCACATGTACCGAAGAACAGTGAAATTATTTTTTGTACGCAGATCAGTACAAGAAGGAACTGTCCAAATATATACACAGTGATTAAAAGCCCAAGATCATAGAGCCCGAAATTCCGTTATATGTGTAGTGAAGGAACTGCAGAGTTCCCATGGATTATTCCCTAACAATGATCCCTGTGGAATCAGTGGCCACCCATTAACAATGAGTTTCAGAAGCTAAATGCCACTCCACACTAATGAGAAGAGCATCCTTTAAGTGAGAGTCTAACACATGAATGGACATTGTTGGAATGACAGTGAATCGCAGTTAATTAAGGCAATCAGCAGATATTCTATAGTACAATTAACAAACTTCTAATATGCAGGAAGGAACTGCAGATGCTGGCTGACACCGAAGATGGACACAAAATTCTGGAGTAACTCAGCGGGAATGGCAGCATTTCTGGAGAGAAAGAATAGGTGACGTTTCTGGTCGAAACCCTTCATAAGCATTTAGATATTTCTTAAATAGCATCTCAAATATGGTACACGCGTATAGCAGTAGTACACTGAGACAATATACAGAGTTGCCAGTTTGGCACCATTTTCAAGTCATAATTTGCTGGAGAAAGAAAAACTGAAGAAAGCTGGAGAAGCAGGACAAAGTGTAGTAGGTAATAGGCGGATACAGGTGAGGGGGGTGTTTGATAGGCAGGTGGTTGGAACAAAGGCCAGAGATAAGAGCAAAGATAAGCAACCATAATTAGAATGGCTATTATTGAGATCGTAGGCAATGAATGGGCTGCAACCATAAAATATGATAATATTTTATACCCATTCCTTCCTTCTCTTTCCTACAGCCCTATCATTCCATATTCTGCAAGCTGTAGATTAAAAATAAGCTTACACTTTCATTTTCTACCATTCTCCGCACCCTAACCCGAGGCCTGCGGCCTTCTTATTTCAAATAGCCATAAATTACAAATATGATAAAGTTATTGAATGAGTTGTTTACAATTGTAAGCCATCAACCTAAGTGCTACACATGTAGTCCGAAATAGACCTTTTTGAACTCATTCACACACTGCTGGGTTTTTTTTTGTCTTCCAGGATTTAAAAGGTTTAAGGGGCTGTCCCACTGCGGCGACCTAATTGGCGAGTTTAGAAGAGTTTAGGAGAGTTTGAAAAAATGTCATATTGAAGACCTCCTTTGACTATGTAGAAGACCTTCTTCGACCTCCTCCGACTATGTTGAAGACCAGCTATGACTAGCTTCGGGAAAATTGGGCACCAAATAGTGGAGCATGAAGACGACCTCCTTCGATCTCCTTCGACCTCCCTTCGACTATGTTGAAGATTATCTACGACTACCTTTGATCACCTACGAATAACATGCCGACCTACTACGACCTACTTCGACTAAACCTATGAGTAAAAAAAGTATCGATTTTTTCCATGGCGGCCTTTTTTTACCCGCGGGCATTTTTCAACATGTTGAAAAATACGCCGCGACCTAGCTGAAGCCTCGAGTACGCGGGGACTACTCTCGAGCATGAAGGAGAGTTACAAAGACCTCCTAGGACCTCGTGTCGACCATGCTGTGAGTATGAGTCGAGGGCAAACTCGCCAGAACTCGCGGATTAGGTCGCCGCAGTGGGACAGCCCCTTTAGTTTGGAAGACTGGAGATGAACAATGTTTACCAGGTCCTAATCCTTGAAGGTTTCTTTCAGAAGTTGCAAAGATAACAGTATCCCTTTCTTGATCTTTGTGCATTTAATGTAAATTGTGTTGACAATTCCATCTTCACATAGTTCACAGCAGATAGCTTAGTGTTGCATAGTAACTAGACTCTGATCATCTTTGATGAAACTCTGGTATGGAACTAAGTGGCGTTTATATTAAACTAGACCAAGTGGGACTCGTTGGGTCCCATCCCCTCAACGCACGGTTGCGGGGGGAGGGGGGCAGCCTGTGGCATCACACACACACTAACTACCCCCCACACACACATGCACACACACATGCACACACACACACACACTAACTACCCCCCACACACACATGCACACACACACACAATAACTACCCCCCACACACACATACACACACTAACTACCCCCACACACACATGCACACACACATGCACACACACACACTAACCACCCCCACACACACACACGCTAACCACTCCTCTTGATATTATATTAATATAATTCATTCGCTCCTTTTACCCCATCTCCGCCCTATCCACTCACACATAGCCCCCAACTCACAGGCGAGTCTAGATAGGGAGAGGGAGGGGGGGTAGAGAGAGGGCAGAGAGAGAGGGGGAGAAAGACAGAGAGAGGGGCAGAGACAGAGACGCAGAGAGGGGGGGGGGAGCATGAGCGGGGGGTGCGAGGGGGAAGAGAGGGAGAGAGGGGAGAGATGAGGGAGAGAGGAAGAGAGGCGGGGACGAGGGGGGGAGGAGGGGGGCGGGGGGGAGAAGGTGGCGAGAGAGTTGGGCGATGAAGAAGGGGGGAGAGTTGGGGAGAGAAGGGGGGAGAGAGGGGGGACGAGAGGGGGGGAGAGAGGAAGGGCGAGAGGAAGGGAGAGGGGGTGCGATGAGGAGAGGGAGGGAGAGAGAAAGGGGGAGAGAGAGGGGGGAGCGAGGGCAGAGAGAGAGGGGCAGAGAGAGAGGTGGAGAGAGAGGGGGGGGCGAGGGGGGGGGGGGGGGGAGAGAGGGATGGGGGGAGAGGGGGAGAGAGGGGAGGAGGAGAGACCCGAGCCGAGGCGCGAACAAGTGTCGACCAAAGGAGTGCCGGTTGGACCGACGCAGTCTTCAGCTATGATCTTTTGTCTTCAGTCGACAGGGCGACTTTTGAACAACGAGGGGCGGAGGGAGGGCTGGGAGGTGACGTAGTCGGCAGACGGCAGTCAGGCAGGTCCATTGTCACGTCATCAGCGAAAAACATGCTTTCTGATTTCAAAGTTTGATTGGGTTTGTGAATATTTTTATTAATAACTAAAGAAATAAAGCACAAAATCTTCAGGTTAGCCGATTTCGGACTCCAGGGGGTAAATCTCTACCAGAATATGTTAAAAAAATTCCCGTTCACGCGTCGTTTTTTCGAGAAGATGTGAAAACACACACATAAATAAATAAATAAATAAACACACACACACACACACACACACACACACACGCACACACACACACACACACACGCACACACACACACACACACACACACACACCCACACACACACACACACACACACACACACACACACACACACCACACACACACACACACACACACGCACGCACGCACGCACGCACGCACGCACGCACGCACGCACACACACACACACACACACACACACACACACACACACACACACACACACACACACGCACACACGCACTCACGCACACACGGACACACACACACACACACACACGCACACACATAGACACACACACACACACACACACACACACACACACACACAGACACACACACACAGACACACACACACACACACAGACACACAGACACACACACACACACACACAGACACACACACACACACACACACACACACACACACACAGACACACACACACACACACACACACACACACACACACACACACACACACACACACACACAGACACACACACATCCAGGATCAGAGTTTCATAGTTATAAAGGATAATTGTGCATGTGAATATTCTAACTTTCATTATCATCTTTGCTATTCTTAATCACATTATGGTTTAGTTTAGTTTATAGATACAACGCAGAAACAGGCTCTCCACCGAGTCCAGGGACCCCCAAATATCAACACTGTCCCACACATTCAAGGGACAATTTACAATTATACCAAGCCAAATAACCTACAAACTGGACAGTCTGAAGAAGGGTCTCGACCTGAAACGTCACCCATTCCTTCTACCCAGAGACGTTGCCTGTACCGCTGAGTTACTCGAGCATTTTGTGTCTATCTTCTGTTTAAACCAGCATCTGCAGTTCATTCCTACCACCTACAAATCTGTATGTCTTTGGAGTGTGGGAACAAACCAGAGATCCTGTAGAAAACCCACACGGGTCATGGGGAGAACGTACAAACACCGTACAGACAGCACCCATAGTCAGGATCGAACCCGGCTCTCTGGCGCCGTGAGGCAGCAACTCTACTGCTGCACCACAGTCCTTTGCAGTCCTGTTGACATAATTTCCTCATTCAGCGAAGAGGATATAAACGTCAGTCTATTTTTAATTACTAGCCTTTAGAACATAATGTGCATTTCATGGAAAGTTAACATTCATAGAAACATAGAAACATAGAAACATAGAAATTAGGTGCAGGAGTAGGCCATTCGGCCCTTCGAGCCTGCACCGCCATTCAATATGATCATGGCTGATCATCCAACTCAGTATCCCGTACCTGCCTTCTCTCCATACCCTCTGATCCCCTTAGCCACAAGGGCCACATCTAACTCCCTCTTAAATATAGCCAATGAACTGGCCTCGACTACCCTCTGTGGCAGGGAGTTCCAGAGATTCACCACTCTCTGTGTGAAAAAAGTTCTTCTCATCTCGGTTTTAAAGGATTTCCCCCTTATCCTTAAGATGATTCATGAATCATATCAAGGATTTCTTAAGAAGATATCAATTTCACAGGTTGATCTTATTGGTTTAGCTGCACCTTGATTAAAGAATGGTGACGTTTTTTTTGTGGAAATTATTGTATCTCAATTGTACATATAAATTAATTTATACATTTCGATTAAACAAACTCTTTAGTCTATTAAGGTTGCTCCAATACCTGGAATGTTGTCTTTCATGCATTTCTATATCTATTCCATTAAAGGTGGTGTCATGCATTAAAGGTGTTTTTTTTTAAAGGGTTCAAGGTGACATCGGATATTCTAAAGTGCAATAATCCCATGGATTATTCCCTGACAACTGTGGAATCAGTGGCCACCCATTAACAATGAGTTTCAGACGCTAAATGCCCCTCCACACTAATGAGTAGAGCATCCTTTAAGTGAGAGACCAGCACATGAATGGACATTGTTGGAATCACAGTGAATCCCAGGTAATTAAGGCAATCAGCAGTTATTCTACAGTGCAATTAACTAACTTCTAATGTGCAGGAAGGAACTGCAGATGCTGGTTTAAACCGAAGATAGACACAAAATGCTGGAGTAACTCAGCGGGACAGTCTCAAGAAGGGTCTCGACCCGAAACGTGACCCATTCATAAGGAATAATTGAATTAGGCCATTCAGCCCATCAAGTCTACTCCGCCATTCAATCACGGCTGATCTATCTCTCCATCCCAAACCCATTCTCCTGCCTTCTCCCCATAACCTCTGACGCCTGTACTAATCAAGAATCTATCTATCTCTGCCTTAACAATAACCACTGACTTGGCATTCAGTCTTCTGTGGCAAAGAATTCCACATTCCTTCTCTCCAGAGATGCTGCCTGTCCTGCTGAGTCACTCCAGTGTTTAGTGTCTATCTTGACTAACTTTTAAACTTATTAACTGAAAAGAACTGTGTCTTTCAAAAGAACTATTTTCACTTCACAAATACTAACCTGATAGAAATAAATGTAGATATTAAGGAAAAGGGGTCTGGCGCTAATGTTATTTTGAGCGCAGTCCTTTTATCTTTTGTTTGTATTTAGCAAGGCTGATGAGATTAAAACGTCTGGTCTGCTTCTGTGACCTGTTCAGATTCTCTCCAAAACCACATGCAGCACAGTTTCAATCTGTTGAGTGGAATGAAAATAGACCCCACTTAGAATTCAATATGAACTCTTCCCAACGCCATAATTAGAGCTGCTTGTAGCAACTGAAATGTAAGATTGATACATTGGGGCAGTTCGTGCTCATGCTAACCAATGATTCATTAAAGAACTGCAAGCTAGCGTTGTTCTCTGCAGTTCTGACTTCTGAATCTCTGCACTGAATCTGACCTTTTGTTCCATCACTGGACTCAGCACTCTATCCAATAGACACCTCGTTCATGTGTGGGAAGGAACAGCAGATTTATAGCCCTGTCCCACGTTACGAGTTCATTCCAAGAGCTCTCCCGAGTTTAAAAAAAAATCAAACTCGTGGTAAGCACGGAGAATGAACGTAGCGGGTACATCAAAGCTCGGGGACGTCCCTTAGCGGCTCGTAACGCTAACGGCAGGTACTCGGGAAAACTCGCTAACGGCGGGTAAGCACGGGAAGACTCGTGAAGATTTTACAACATGTTGACAAATGTCCACGAGAGCCCCGAGTACCGACGAGTGGCCATTACCGTAAATCTCCGAGGTCGAATCAGGGCAAACTCGAGAGAGCTCTTGGAATGAACTCGTACCGTGGGACAGGGCTTTAAGTTCCGTTTAGTTTGGAGATACAGTGCAGAAACAGGCCCTTCGGCCCACCGACTCCACGATGACCAGCAATCACCCCGTACGCAAACACTATCTGACACACTTGGGATAATTTGCAATGCTTACGGCGGCCACTTAACCTACAACCTTGTACGTCTATGCGGTGTGAGAAGAAATCGGAGCACCCGGAGAAAACCCATACGTCCACAGGTAGAACGTACAAAATCAGTACAATAGACAATAGACAATAGGTGCAGGAATAGGCCATTCGGCCCTTCGAGCCTGCACCGCCATTCAATGTGATCATGGCTGATCATCCCCAATCAGTACCCCGTTCCTGCCTTCTCCCCATATCCCCTGAGTCCGCTATTTTTAAGATCCCTATCTAGCTCTCTCTTGAAAGCATCCAGAGAACCTGCCTCCACCGCCCTCTGAGGCAGAGAATTCCACAGACTCACCACTCTCTGTGAGAAAAAGTGTTTCCTCGTCTCAGTTCTAAATGGCTTACTCCTTATTCATAAACTGTGGCCTCTGGTTCTGGACTCCCCCAACATTGGGAACATGTTTCCGGCCTCTAGCGTGTCCAAACCCTTAACAATCTTATATGTTTCAATGAGATCCCCTCTCATTAAAGGGGAGAGAAGGAGAAGGGGAGAGAGGGGGGGAGAAGGAGAAGGAGTGAGAAGGGGGAGAAGGGGGGGAGAAGGGGGGGGAGAAGGGGGGAGAAGGGGGGAGAAAGGGCAGAGAAGGGGATAGAAGGGGGGGAGGAGAAGGGGGGGGGGAGAAGAACTGGAGACACTTTCAAGAAGTATAATAAAGTTATATTGGGCATTTTACCTACCGGTCGTTTTTCCTTGGTCCTGAAAACTACAATGAGCCAATCAAAATGCCCGGTCAGCGAAGGAGATTGCCTATGGCTGCCCTCGACTGCCTGTAACTAAATAATGACCCCACTCCACTACACTACGAGTTAAAAAGACCCATGCCGACCAAATTTTACTCCCGGAAATTTTTTCAACATGCTGAAAATCTTTCCGCGACCTAGCTGGGGCCACGAGTATTCGGGAACTTCCCTCGAGCATGAAGGAGAGTTCCAGCGACCTCATAGGAACGTCTTAGCTGCGAGTTTGAAGGTCGAAGACACGCTTCTAAGCTTGCAGATTTGGTCGCCCAAGTGGGACAGCCCCTAAAAGGTTAACGCTGCCGCGAGTATAACACAGGGAGGCGAGTGCAAGGAATGGGCTGGATCAAGTACAATCCACCCAGTAGTTATTGCCATTCTCGGTTTGTGCTGAAGGCAGATTGTCAGAGAGAGAGCGAATTCTTGTTACAGCCAGCAGATTGCAAAAGCTGAAAATGTTTCATCTCACAATCACATCGGTCAATTTGAAAGACGCCTGAACAGTACAATAAACCTGACAAGATGTTTACTGGTATGAGGGGCTTCAGAGCATTTCTGCACACCTTGAGCTGTCAATTTAGTCTGGTTTTGTTTAATTTAGATTCAGCACGGAAACAGGCTCTTCGGCCCACCGAGTCCGTGCCGACCAACAATCCCTGTACACTAGCACTATCCTACACAGTAAGTAAGCTTATGTTTCTGAATTGACATTCAGCAGCATTGGGAATTGGAACTGTCAATCTGAGCTCACGCAGAGATGAGAAATAATATGTGCATTTTTTGTTATGTACAATCCAGATTAATGCAAGATTGCAAATTTAAAAGTCAAAAGCAATGTTTAAACTGGACATATAAAGATTATTGGTTAATCAAAGGAAATTAAAATTCAAAACAGATATGGCTTTAGCCCTTGAGCTCATCAACGGTACAAATTAATTTTCACAAAACAATGTTTAGAAAAGTGTAAAAGCATTGGACTTCAAGGCATTGATTATATGACAGTGGGAAATGCTTGGTCTGGAACTGGCAGGTTCTTTTACACCCCACTGATTTCTATTTCCATTGAGTGCAAGAGACTTAAAATTCAGAAGTATTGATTCATTCGCACCCAATTTACACAGTCTCACTAAGTCAAGACTTTCCCCAACATAGTTATTTCTTTTTCAGACCTCCGCACTATCTAACCATGTCGCCATCTTGTACTTTTGCCTTAAGACTTTTGCTTTCCATCACAGTGAGGAGGTGCCTGGTAGACTCACAGTGGTGGATGTTAAACTGTGTTAAGTGTGTGTTTTGCTATTTTATTCTATGTTATGACTGCAAGGTATACAATTTCGTTCAGACTGAAATGTCTGAATGACAATAAAGGATACTTTTATACTTTTACTAGACCAAGTGCAGACCCGTTGGGTCTGCTCCCCCAATGCAGCCGTTCCCTACCCATAGCCCCCACGGGAGACGTGGTCCTCCAACTGAAGATTCGAGCACTCAGCAGTGCGGCTGTTTTTAAATGGCGTCTTTGAGGAGAGAGGTGGGCGCCAGCAGCCATTATGGTCGCTGGCCAGAAGGAGGCGACAAAATGAATGATGGGGGGGGGGGAGAAGGATTTTATTAAAAATGTGTACATAAACACGACGAAATTTAATGAGGAGTGGATACTTGGAATGAAAAGTGAAATCTCTACCGAAATGGAAAAAATATGGGCGTTTGTAGGTCTGGTGTTGGCGTAGCAACGAATCAAAGGCTGGCACCCACAAGTCAGGCAGAAACACAGCCAGCCAGCAGCCACAGAGTTTTAATATTATATAGATACTTTATACATACTTTATTCTTTTATACTTTTATACTTTATATACTCTTCAGGAATGTGGATAACTGAGTCTTTCACATAGTTAAATTGTCAACTATTATTACTCATGCTAAGTTGTTCCAAAGGCTGGCACGGTGGCGCAGCGGTATAGTTGCTGCCTTATAACGCTTCGCTTGCAGCGGCCGAAGACCGCGGTCTCCCCATGACCACGTGGGGTTTCTCCAAAATCTTTGGTTTTCCTCCCACACCCCAAAGACTTACAGGATTGCAGGTTAATTGACTTGTTATAAGTGTAAATTGTTCCTAGTGTGTGTAGGATAGTGTTAATGCGCTGGGATCGATGGTCAGTGCGGACAGTGGGTCGAAAGGCCTGTTTCCACACAGCATCTCTAAACTAAACTAAACTAAACTAAAAGTTCAGCTCAACTGATTTGCATTAGAAATACAGGATTCGACTTCTCTGATGTTGCGTTCACCGAGTCTTTTACCCAGAGTAGGGGAATCAAGAACCACAGGGCATGGGTTTAAGTTGAGAGGGGAAAGATTTAATAGGAATCTAAAGGGCAACTTTTTCCACAGAGGGTAGTGGGTATGTGGAACGAGCTGCCAGAGAAGGTATTTAAGAAGGAACTGCAGATGCTGGAAAATCGAAGGTACACAAAAATGCTGGAGAAACTCAGCGGGTGCAGCAGCATCTATGGAGCAAAGGAAATAGGCAACGTTTCGGCCCGAAACGTTGCCTATTTCCTTCGCTCCATAGATGCTGCTGCACTCGCTGAGTTTCTCCAGCATTTTTGTGTGCCAGAGAAGGTAGTTGAGGTGGGTAATATAACAACATTGAAAAGAGATTTGGACAGGTACATGGATAGGAAAGGTTTAGAAGGTATCGGCCAAACGTGGGCAGGTAGGACTAGTGCAGGTGGAGCATCTTGGGCAGCATGGACAAATTGGGCTGAAGGGCCTATGTCCATGCTGTAAGATCCTATGATTATAACAACAGCAGAATCTATAACAACCCAAGAATCTGTTCCACCTTTCCACCTTTATGACCATATAACTCTCTGTGACACTAATGTTGCTGCTAAATCTCATTCTTGCTGAGATACCTGCAGATCTGACTGTTCAAAATAATGTTGCTATATCCTTAATTACACCAAATCCTTCTCAACTATTGCCGTGGGCATGCTGTTGATCTCTCCACACTTCCATTTTTAAATATTATATCAAAAGCTGTAAAGGCCTCATTAGTCAACTCTACATTCCTCAGCGAATCTGTTCCACCATTGATAATTGCCGACACATTCATTGTTCCTTCACGCTGTAACTGCCCATAACTTCAGGGCTTTTTCACACAAAGGGTGGTGGGTGTATGGAACGAGCTGCCAGAGGAGGTAGTTGAGGCAGGTACCATTGCAACATTCAAGGGACAGATAGACAGTTACATGGATAGGGCAGGTTTAGAGGGATGTGTGGGCCAAACGCAGGAAAGTGTGGCCAGTGTGGATGGGACATGTTGGCCGGTGTGGGCAAGTTGGGCCGAAGGGCCTGTTTCCACGCTGTATCACTCTATGACTATAACAACAGCAGTAGACCCAAGAACCTGTCCTTATCAATGGGATTATGATTCAAATCCTGACAAACACTTTTGTTTCTTTTGACACCTTTGTGAATGCACTAAACTGAGTTGTAAAATTAAGAATTGAACAAGAGGGATATCTCTTGGTTTCCACGCTGTAAGACTCTATGACTCTCCTCCTGAAATGTATATTTCTCCACCTCTCTACTTATGTTCTTAAAATTAAATCTCAAGGGAGCATCTTGAGGATTTGTTTCTAATTTGGGCGGTTCTTTGTAAACGCCTGCTTTACTCCTATTATGAAAGGCTGCAAAGGATTGTGAGTGTGCTATTTTTACACAAAATGTGCTTGTTGTTTCTTACGTGTCTAAGGTTGTCTAGATTTATTTCAAGTGACACGGTGCAGGCTTCTTACATATCTGCTCCACTAAATCTGCCCATTTTCTTCTTCTCCAACCATTTCTGCACCATTTGATAAAAGTGTTCGTTTTTCTTCAATGACGACAGAAATCCTCAATGAGTCGCACAGCACGGAAACAGGCCCTTTGGTCCAACTCACCCATGCTGACCAAGATCCCCCATCTAACCATTTGCCCATGTTTGGCCCAAACTCCACTAAACCTTTTCTCTCTATATTCCCAGCACCCACAAACCCCATCCCTTCCATTCCATTGTCAACCCTTCAACAATACTTATTGTTTTGTGCAATGCATGTTGACTCAGTCCAGAACTGAATTTAATGAATGACATCTCAAAAAAAAAAACCATGCCAGAATTTTCCTTGGAAGTCAAAGTATTCTGGAAAAAATAATGATTATCAGAGTGCAATCAGAGTTTTAGGGGAGAGGGTGGGGGGGAGGAGGGGGGGGGTTGAAGGAAAATAGTATTAATGGAAGTATTAATGATGAAGGGAGATGAAAGGGATAGAAATCAAGGAGTAAACTCCAGCAGTGCATAGTCTAATTGAGTGCTCAGCAATTATTATGATGCAGGAAACCGCCACTTCCATAGTGTGTTAAATGATGTGGACTTGCACATTATGGGCCATATATATTGTCAAAGTTTTCTGATGTTGCGAGATGTACCAACGTAACATTCGTGCTGGTTTAGTTCAGTTTAGAGATACAGCACGGAAACAGGCCCGCACCGACCAGCGATCGCCCCATACACCAGCACCATCCTTCAGACTAGTCTAGAGACAATCTTGTAATTTTTACCAAAGTCAATTAACCTACAAACCTGTACAACTTTGGCTACAACTCCCCCTCCCACTCCGTATCCGACCTCTCTGTCCTGGGTCTCCTCCATGGCCAGAGCGAGCAACACCGGATATTGGAGGAACAGCACCTCATATTCCGCTTGGGTAGTCTGCATCCTGGGGGCATGAACATTGAATTCTCCCAATTTTGTTAGCCCTTGCTGTCTCCTCCCCTTCCTCAGCCCTCGGGCTGTCTCCTCCCATCCCTCAGCCTTCGGGCTCCTCCTCCTCCTTTTTCCTTTCTTCCCCCCTCCCCCCCCCCACCCATCAGTCTGAAGAATGGTTTCGGCCCGAAACGTTGCCCATTTCCTTCGCTCCATTGATGCTGCTGCACCCGCTGAGTTTCTCCAGCATTTTTGTGTACCTATACATCTTTGGAATGTGGGAGGAAAACCGGAGCGCCCGGAGAAAACCTACACAATTGTACAAACCCCGTACAGACAGCGGCGGTAGTCAGGATCGTACACCGGGTCTCTGGTGCTGTGAGGCAGTAACTCTGCGGCTGCGCCACCGTGCCGTCCTGAATTAAAAGATATATCACTGGCGTGAAGCTGGGAAATATGGGGAGTGGCGGTGATGACAAACAAGAATGCTAGACAATGGGGAATGTTCCTTTGAGTTATGATGCCCTTGTACAAATAGTTAGAGCCTTTCACTTGACGAGTTGCTCCAACATATTTTATAATCTTCTGCCTCCAAACCAAATTGGTCACCTTCCCAGGTAGTAGCATGCAAAGATCTTATAGCTATAGGATCTTTGGTAGCATGTACTGACCATTTTGGACAGCAGAATACCAGAGTGCATATCTACGTACATCAAGATAGAACTAAGGGTCTATATCAAATGGAGATCTTTAAACTATCTTTAATCGGACTTTATTGGGCTTCTGTGTTATATCTAGCACTAAATGTTGTACTCATTATTCTGTATGTGTGCACTGTGGGCGGATTGATTGTAATCATATACAGTATAGTCTTTTCACTGACTGGATGGAACGCAAACAAAAGCTTTTCACTGCAACTTGGCGAACGTGACAGGAATAAACGAAAACTAATAAAGAGTGCATGGGAAGGAACTGCAGATGCTGGTTTACACCGGAGATAGACACAAATTGCTGGAGTAGCTCAGCGGGTCTGGCAACATTCCTGGAGAAAAGGACGAATCAGGAATTCTCCTTTGATCATTATGCTCATTGTAATGTTTTCACTGTAGCATTCATCAGCTGCTGAATATCTTGTTTTCTATTCATAATTAAAAACATATTTATTCATTCATTCAGTTTATCTTTAATGACCTCTAAGAAATACCCGGGATGCACGGTGGCGCAGCGGTAGAGTTGCTGCCTTACAGCAACAGAGACCCGGGTTCGATCCCGACGGGTGCTGTCTGTACGGAGTTTGTACGTTCTCCCCGTGACCACGTGGGGTTTCTCCGAGATCTTTGGTTTCCTCCCACACTCCAAAGATGTACAGATTTGTAAGTTAATTGGCTTGGTATAATTGTAAATTGTCCCTAGTGTGTGTGCGTGTGTGGCATAATGTTAGTGTGCGGGGATCACTGGTCGCACGGACTCGGTGGGCCGAAGGGCCTGTTTCCGTGTAGTATCTCTGAACTAAATAAAGTAGACTAAACTCCAAAGATGTACAAGTTTTAGGTTAATTGACTTGGTAAAATTGTAAATTGTCCCAGATGTGTGCAGGATAGTGTTCGCTTGCGGGGATCGCTGGTCAGCGCGGACTCGGTGGGCTGAAGGGCCAGTTTCTGCGCTGCACCTCAAAGCTAAATTAAATTAAACTAAACTAAACCAGTGTTGCTTTCAATGGCTTTTCTCTTGTGAGATTTTCTCCTGTGAGGCATAATGCATCCTATTAGGAATCTCTGCTCCCCATATCTATATGATCGACTATTAATGATAGTGGTTTAAGTACTTGAAAGATGCCCGGAGCACTAGTTCTCAATTAATGTCTTTTTAACCACTGTTTTTTGTGAAAACTACTTCATCAAAGCAGGACAAACAATCTCATTCATACCATCAACCAGTATTTTTTAATTAAATGAAGACATATTACAGCCACGATGAACAGAAGAGTTACACTTGGCCTAAGGCGACTGCATAAAACCCAAGATGGCAATTCTGCCTAAACTCTGACAGTGGATTATTATTTTAATTTAACCTACAGGTGTCTGGCACAGAAGGTGGTAATTACCACACTTGTCTGATAGTTTTGTTTGTAATCGCATGCTGGAGACATTAGATCGGCTTCAACCAAGCAAATTAATTTGTCCTCAGTTTTTGATTAGCAAGCATGCACGGGTGTTATCTTCCTCTGCCTGCAAATGCTGCTCTCCATCAGTGTGGGGTTTTAAACACATCATAAAAGTAGGATTTTGCCACAAAATGCTGGAGTAACTCAGCGGGCAAGGCAGCATCCCTGGAGAAAAGGAATAGGTGACGTCTTGGGTCGTCTGAAGAAGGGTTCCAACCCGAAATGTCACCTATCCATGTTCTCCAGAGATGCTGCCCTACCCGCTGAGTTACTCTAGCACTCTGTATCTGTCAGCATCTGCCGTTCCTTCCTACACGTTGAAGCAGGAATCATCATCTCAAGTTTGACTTTTATATCTGCAATATACGTGGCAAATCTGCAGTATACTTCTGCATACTGCAGTATACTGCAGATCAACTTGGTATGTTTGATTTCAAGAGACTTGGGTGACAATATTCCACTGAATATCCTGACATGGAATTCATCTTGTAAAGATGTATAAATCATAAGGTTAGTAGACAGGGTGAATGCACCCAATTGTTTTTCCAGGGTAGGAGAATCAAGAGCTCAAGACAGAAGACTGAGGGGGGATCTTATAGAAACTTACAACATTCTTAAGGGGTTGGACAGGCTAGATGCAGGAAAATTGTTCCCGATGTTGGGGAAGTCCAGAACAAGGGGACAGTTTAAGGATAAGGGGGACCTAGATGAGAAAAACATTTTTCACACAGAGAGTGGTAAATCTCTGGAATTCTCTGCCACAGAAGGTAGTTGAGGCCAGTTCATTGGCTATATTTAAGAGGGAGTTAGATGTGGCCCTTGTGGCTAAAGGGATCAGGGGGCATGGAGAGAAGGCAGGTACAGGATACTGAGTTAGATGATCAGCCATGATCATATTGAATGGCGGTGCAGGCTCGAAGGGCCAAATGGCCTACTCCTGCACCTAATTTCTATGTTTCTATGTTTCAATAGACAATAGACAATAGGTGCAGGAGTAGGTCATTCGGCCCTTCGAGCCAGCACCGCCATTCAATGTGATCATGGCTTGGCAGGCAGACTTTACTCAGAACTGCTGTAGTTTTGGGAGCAACAGCAGCAGGAGGTTAGCAAGAGATACGAATGATTGGCTCTAGCCCAAGTGGGAGGAGAGAAGTGAGTCAGAGGGGTGAAAACAGTTGAAAAGTAGTGGCCAAGGACAGGCAGACTTTACTCAGAACTGCTGTAGTTTTGGGAGCAACAGCAGCAGGAGGGTAGCAAGAGATACGACTGATTGGCTCTAGCCCAAGTGGGAGGAGAGAAGTGAGTCAGAGGGGTGAAAACAGTTGAAAAGTAGAGGCCAAGGACAGGCAGACTTTACTCAGAACTGCTGTAGATTTGGGAGCAACAGCAGCAGGAGTTTAGCAAGAGATACGACTGATTGGCTCTAGCCCAAGTGGGAGGAGAGAAGTGAGTCAGAGGGGTGAAAACAATTGAAAAGTAGAGGCCAAGGACAGGCAGACTTTACTCAGAACTGCTGTAGGTTTGGGAGCAACAGCAGCAGGAGATTAGCAAGAGATACGACTGATTGGCTCTAGCCCAAGTGGGAGGAGAGAAGTGAGTCAGTGCTGGGAAAACAGTTGAAAACTGAGGAATTTGTTTTGTAAATTGGTAAATCAGGCAATTTATCAGTCAATTTAAGCAAGACTGCTCTTGGGGAGCGGCATTGAGGAGCGGCCCTGTGAGAAAAGTGTGAGTCTTTGGCTTGAGAGTCTTCGAGGAGGCTGCTGAGGAGAGGAGACCACGCAATACGCTTGAGAGGTAGAGACGAAAGAAGGAGATGTCAGGCAAGCTGATTCAGTGTGATGCTTGCAGTATGTGGGAGGTCAAGGACACAGCTGATGCCTCTGGCTGCTACAAATGCGAGAAGTGCATCCAGGTAGAGCTCCTGAAGGGCCGTGTTGGGGAACTGGAGAAGCAAGTGGATGACCTCTGGTTCGTCCGAGAAACGGAGTCGTTCCTCGACAAGTCCTACAGTACGATTGTTACACCTAAGGTACTGGAAGAGAGAAGGTGGGAGACAGTGAGAAAGGGAGGGAAGCATGGAATGCCAACGTCCCCGGGTGTTGTACCTCTTGTGAACAGGTTCACCCACTTAGAAGCTGTCGGGACAGAAGACGTGTTTACACTGAGCGGCGGACTGGCTTGCGATGCGAATAGGGCTGTTGAGCCAGAACCAAAAAGGCCTAAGGCAGGCAACGCCATTGTAGTGGGAGACTCCATTGTGAGAGGTACGGACAGGGGTTTCTGCGGCAACAGACGGGATGCGAGGATGGTGTGCTGCCTTCCTGGTGCCAGGATCCAGGATGTCACGGACAGAGTGCAGAAAATCCTCAAGGGTGAAGGTGAACATCCGGAAGTGGTAGTGCATGTCGGCACAAACGATGTCGGAAAGAAGGGGATGAATATTCTGCAGCGTGACTTTAGAGAGCTCGGAAAAATGCTGAAAAGCTGGACCTCCAGGGTTGTTATCTCCGGTTTGCTTCCAGTTCCTCGTGCTGGCGAGAGCAGGAACAGGGAGATACAGGACCTGAACGTGTGGCTGAGGAACTGATGCACGGGGCAGGGATTTAGATTCTTAGATCACTGGGATCTGTTTTGGGGTAAGGGGGAACTGTACAAAAGGGACGGATTGCATCTTAACAGGTGTGGGACCAGCATTCTGGCAGGCAGGTTTGCCACTGCTACACGGGTGGTTTTAAACTGAATAAGGGGGGTGGGGTGTCAAATGGGATAGTGGAGGATGGAGTTAAAGGGAAAGGGTTTCTTAAATGTGTGAGCGTAGAGACAGAGGGGTGTAAAATGAGGGTAGAAGCAATAGGTAGCAAGGTGAAAAGTAAAAGTGGCAGGCAGACAAAACCAGGGCAAAAATCAAAAAGGGCCACTTTTCAACATAATTGTATAAGGGGTAAGAGTGTTGTAAAAACAAGCCTGAAGGCTTTGTGTCTCAATGCAAGGAGCATTCGTAATAAGGTGGATGAGTTGAATGTGCAGATAGCTATTAATGACTATGATATAGTTGGGATCACGGAGACATGGCAGTGATATTCAATATTCAGGAGGGATAGAGAGAAAGGAAAAGGAGGTGGGGTAGCGTTGCTGGTTAGAGAGGAGATTAACGCAATGGAAAGGAAGGACATTAGTTTGGAGGATGTGGAATCGGTATGGGTAGAGCTGCGAAACACTAAGGGGCAGAAAACGCTGGTGGGTGATGTGTACAGGCCACCTAACAGTAGTAGTGAAGTTGGAGATGGTATTAAACAGGAAATTAGAAATGCGTGCGACAAAGGCAAAACCGTTATAACGGGTGACTTCAATCTGCATATAGATTGGGTGAATCAAATTGGCTGCGGTGCTGAGGAAGAGGATTTCTTCGAATGTATGCGGGATAGTTATCTAAATCAACATGTAGAGGAACCAACGAGAGAGCAGGCTATTTTAGACTGGGTATTGAGTAATGAGGAAGGGTTAGTTAGCAGTCTTGTTGTACGTGCCCCCTTGGGCAAGAGTGACCATAATATGGTTGAGTTCTTCATTAGGATGGAGAGTGACATTGTTAATTCAGAAACAATGGTTCTGAACTTAAAGAAAGGTAACTTTGAGGGTATGAGACGTGAATTGGCCAAGATTGACTGGCAATTAATTCTAAAAGGGTTGACGGTGGATATGCAATGGAAGACATTTAAAGACTGCATGGATGAGCTACAAAAATTGTTCATCCCAGTTTGGCAAAAGAATAAATCAGGGAAGGTAGTGCATCCGTGGATAACAAGGGAAATCAGGGATAGTATCAAAGCGAAGGATGATGCGTACAAATTAGCCAGAAAAAGCAGCATACCGGAGGACTGGGAGAAATTCAGAGACCAGCAGAGGAGGACAAAGGGCTTAATTAGGAAAGGAAAAATAGATTATGAAAGAAAACTGGCAGGGAACATAAAAACTGACTGCAAAAGTTTTTATAGATATGTGAAAAGAAAGAGATTAGTTAAAACAAATGTAGGTCCCTTGCAGTCAGAAACAGGTGAGTTGATCATGGGGAACAAGGATATGGCGGACCAATTGAATAACTACTTTGGTTCCGTCTTCACTAAGGAAGACATAAATAATCTGCCGGAAATAGCAGGGGACCCGCGGGTCAAAGGAGTTGGAGGAATTGAGTGAAATCCAGGTTAGCCGGGAAGTGGTGTTGGGTAAATTGAATGGATTAAAGGCCGATAAATCCCCAGGGCCATATAGGCTGCATCCCAGAGTACTTAAGGAAGTAGCTCCAGAAATAGTGGATGCATTAGTAATAATCTTTCAAAACTCTTTAGATTCTGGAGTAGTTCCTGAGGATTGGCAGGTAGCAAACGTAACCCCACTTTTTAAGAAGGGAGGGAGAGAGAAAACGGGGAATTACAGACCAGTTAGTCTAACATCGGTAGTGGGGAAACTACTAGAGTCAGTTATTAAAGATGGGATAGCAGCACATTTGGAAAGTGGTGAAATCATTGGACAAAGTCAGCATGGATTTACAAAAGGTAAATCATGTCTGACGAATCTTATAGAATTTTTCGAGGATGTAACTAGTAGCGTGGATAGGGGAGAACCAGTGGATGTGGTGTATCTGGACTTCCAGAAGGCTTTCGACAAGGTCCCACATAAGAGATTAGTATACAAACTTAAAGCACACGGCATTGGGGGTTCAGTATTGATGTGGATAGAGAATTGGCTGGCAAACAGGAAGCAAAGAGTAGGAGTAAACGGGTCCTTTTCACAATGGCAGGCAGTGACTAGTGGGGTACCGCAAGGCTCAGTGCTGGGACCCCAGCTATTTACAATATATATTAATGATCTGGATGAGGGAATTGAAGGCAATATCTCCAAGTTTGCAGATGACACTAAGCTGGGGGGCAGTGTTAGCTGTGAGGAGGATGCTAGGAGACTGCAAGGTGACTTGGATAGGCTGGGTGAGTGGGCAAATGTTTGGCAGATGCAGTATAATGTGGATAAATGTGAGGTTATCCATTTTGGTGGCAAAAACAGGAAAGCAGACTATTATCTAAATGGTGGCCGACTAGGAAAAGGGGAGATGCAGCGAGACCTGGGTGTCATGGTACACCAGTCATTGAAAGTAGGCATGCAGGTGCAGCAGGCAGTGAAGAAAGCGAATGGTATGTTAGCTTTCATAGCAAAAGGATTTGAGTATAGGAGCAGGGAGGTTCTACTGCAGTTGTACAGGGTCTTGGTGAGACCACACCTGGAGTATTGCATACAGTTTTGGTCTCCAAATCTGAGGAAGGACATTATTGCCATAGAGGGAGTGCAGAGAAGGTTCACCAGACTGATTCCTGGGATGTCAGGACTGTCTTATGCAGAAAGATTGGATAGACTTGGTTTATACTCTCTAGAATTTAGGAGATTGAGAGGGGATCTTATAGAAACTTACAAAATTCTTAAGGGGTTGGACAGGCTAGATGCAGGAAGATTGCTCCCGATGTTGGGGAAGTCCAGGACAAGGGGTCACAGCTTAAGGATAAGGGGGAAATCCTTTAAAACCAAGATGAGAAGAACTTTTTTCACACAGAGAGTGGTGAATCTCTGGAACTCTCTGCCACAGAGGGTAGTCGAGGTCAGTTCATTGGCTATATTTAAGAGGGAGTTAGATGTGGCCCTTGTGGCTAAGGGGATCAGAGGGTATGGAGAGAGGGCGGGTACGGGATACTGAGTTGGATGATCAGCCATGATCATATTGAATGGCGGTGCAGGCTCGAAGGGCCGAATGGCCTACTCCTGCACCTAATTTCTATGTTTCTATGTTTCTATCCCCAATCAGTACCCGTTCCTGCCTTTCTCCCCATATCCCTTGACTCCGCTATCTTTAAGAACCCTATCCAGCTCTCTCTTGAAAGCATCCAGAGAACCTGCCTCCACCACCCTCTGAGGCAGAGAATTCCACAGACTCACAACTCTCTGTGGGAGCTCGAGGGCCTAGGTTTAAGGTGAGAATTAACAGGAACCCGAGGTACAACTTTTTCCACTCAGAGGGTGCATGGTACGAGCTGACAGAGGAGATAGTTGAAGCAGGTACTATCACAGCATTTAAAATACAGTTGGATAGGTACATGGATAGGAGAGGTTATGAAGGAGATGGACCAGACAAACAGCAGGTAAATTGGACTAGTGTAGATGGGACATATTGGTCATCATGGATGAGCTGGGCCAAAGGACACGGTTCTGTACTCTATGACTCTATGACTGTAAATGGAACTCAAATATTCTCTAACTACCTAGTAAATAACTCTAGCACCAACCATCAATTGCAAATTTGGAATTGAATGAGTTGACTTTTACCCAAATTGCTTCCAGAGACTATGAATTACCAACTATGAACACTGGTTCAAATCTTCAGATACATCTGTCTCATTTCTCATAGGAGGTTTTAATCCAATTTATATTCAATGAATTTATGCATAAATCAAAAGATACCTTGTGATCTCTCTGCATTACATATACTCAACATTGATTGAAACATTTAAACACAAGGACCTGCAGATGCTGTTTACAAACCAAACTCATGGATAAGCTGCCCCTGTTTTCGCTGGAGAACAAAATTATCCATGTTCTCCAGAGAAGCTGCCTGACCTGCTGAGATGCTCCAGCATTTGTGTCTTTTTTTTTTTAATTGAAAGATTGGTTGAAAGATACAGTGTAGAAACAGTCCCTTCAGCCCACTGAGTCCACATCAACCATCGATCACCCATTCACACTAGTTGTAAGTTATCCCACATTCACACCCACTACACAGGGCAATTTGCAGAGGCCAATTAGCCTACAAAGCCACCCGTCTTTGGGATGTGGGAGGAAACCGGAGCAGCCAGAGAGAAGACCCATGCGATCACAGGGAGGACGTGCAAACTCCACACGGACAGCATTCGAAGTTGGGACGGAACCCAGGTCTCTGGCAATGTGAAGCAGCAGCTCTACCATATATAAACTGTTAATATTTCTGCTGAAGAGCTTTCGCACTGATGCTTTTCAAGCAAGCTGAAATTCTGTGCAATCTTTGATTTGTCCAATTATACTAGTTCAACACTCTGCGTAAATAACCTAAGTCTCACAAATTACCTGCGACAAAGAGTTTCAGCAATGCTGCCGATATGTCCCAAAAGGGTCATGAATGAACCAAAACCCAGCTTAAAGGTTTTGAGCAGTTGGCTCAGCCAGTTGTCTTCACTTTTGAAAAGGATTTGCTTCAGACTATTAAAAATAATTTGACAGCAATTTGCTGCCAATATTTTTCCAATGGCCTTGTTAAAAGTTTTGATTTTCTATCTCCCCAGAGTTTGCATTCGAGTGACTGCGTAAAATAACAAGAAGTTTGCAAGTCAAACATAATTTTAAAACTGAGCTCCCCGTTCTCTTATCTCGAATGTTTTTTTTCTGCAGTTAGAACATGAGCAGGTCTGGTCCTGAACTACTTTCATGGCCATCCGATTCCAACTTACTACAGGTATATATTAGGGGCAATTTACAGAGGCCAGTTAACGTATAAACCCGCACATCTTCTGGATGTGGGAGTAAGCTGGAGCATCTGGAGGAAACCCACGCCGTCACAGGGAGAACATGCAAACTCCACGCAGACATCACCCCCGGTGAGGATCGGTCATAAGTTATAGGAGCAGAATTAGGCCATTCTGCCCATCAAGTCTATTCTACCATTCAATCATGGCTGATGATTGATGAATCTTTCCCTTCTTCTTCCTCTTCTTATTTCATGTGGCGTGCACAGCCTAAAGTTGTTGGACAACTTGTTCTATTTGATCTTCCATTTGTGCACGTCGAGTTGATTGCATTAGTCGAAACAGGGCGGACCACGTGAAGGTTGCAATCTTCCACCCCAACCTTTCCCTCTCAAACCCATTCTCCTGCCTTCTCTCCATAACCCTGACACCTTATTAATCAAGAATCTGTCACTCTGTGCCTTAGAAATACACATTCCTGAAGGACCTGTTTCCATTCTGTATCTCCAAACTAAGCTAAACCCAAAATCCAAGTCTCCTTGTTTCAGATTCCCGTACTCTGGGAGAAAGACTGACTATCCACCACATCTACACCCCACTGATTTTATATATGACTGGGAAGCAACCTTTAACATCCCAAACATCTTATAACTTTTTCACATTGCACTTAAGTTGTCTGTGAAAATCAGGTTCAATTAGAGCTAACAATGAAAGTCATTAATGTAAGTGTTAGTCTGAGAATTTCATGAGTGTTTTGCCTAGAGTTAAGTGGCATTTAGCTAATGGTTTTCCTGGCATTAACCAAATAAATTAGGGCCTACTCTTATTTTACGTGGCTGTTCTTACAATTATCCTTTTGTCAGGGCTCGAAGGACATTGCTGAAACATTGAACTAAAACATCTTTAGTCAGAGAGTGGTGAATCTGTGTAATTCATTGCCAAGGAAGGCTGTGGGGGCCAAATCAATGGATATTTTTAAGGCAGCGATGAATTAGTAAGGGTGTCAGGGGTTATGGGGAGAGGACAGGAGAATGGGGTTGAGAGGGAAAGATAGATCAGCCATGATTGCATGGTGGAGTAGACTTGCTGGGCCGAATGGCCTAATTTTGCTCCGAAACCTTATGAACTTATGAAAATGTAACCAGCTGACGTAGATATCATGAGTTGCATGATATCTATGCTGTACAATTCTATGCCAAATAAAGAAATCTGAGACAACAAGGAGATGGGTGTGTGATAAGGATTTACGGACATTCTCTGAAGCAAAAGCATATTTACCTCAAAGTCAGTGAGTGAAGTATCTTTCAGTGCAATCAGTTCTCTGGGCTCATCTCACCTAAAAAAGGGTGTAGAAAAGATTTACGAGGATGTTGCCAGGATTTGGCAGTAGGGGGACATTGAGCAGGCTATAACTCTGCTCCTTGGAACACAGGAGGATGAGGGGTGATCTTACAGAGGTGTACAAAATCATGAGAGGAATAAATCAGGAAGACGCACAGAGTCTCTTGCCCAGAGTAGGGGAATCGAGAACCAGACGACATGGGTTGAAGGTGAGGAGGGAAATAGAAACCTGAGGTATAATTTTTTCACACAAGAGGTGGTGGGTGTATGGAACGTGCTGCCGAAGGAGGTAGTTGAGGCAGGGACTATCGCAACGTTTGAGAAACATTTGGACAGGTACATAGATAGGGTTGGTTTAGAGGGATACGGGCCAAACACAGGCAGGTGGGACTAATGCAGATGGGACATTTTGGTCGGTGTGGGCAAGAAGGGGTGGGCAAGAAGGTCCTGTTTCCACACTGTATGGCTCAATGAAGTATTAGAATGATGAGAGAAACAGATGTGGTCATCAACTTCCATAAGTAACAAAGCTTACAATATTATAGGTGGGATCAGTGTGACTGATGCCAGTAAGGCTTTAACATGAAAGCCATTGAGGAACCAAATCAACTTTGGTATAAAAAGAGGCTGGTACATAATTCTCATAACATGGTGATGTAAATCATTCGTTAATTTCTTGTCGTATCAAGATTCATGTTAGCCAACAAAGAAGATACACACACAAAATGCTGGAGTAACTCAGCGGGACAGGCATCATCTCTGGAGAGAAGGAATGGGTGACGTTTCCGGGCGAGACCCTTCTTTAGGCTGAAGAAGTCTGACTTCAGGTCTGAAGAAGGGTCTCGACCCGAAACATCACACATTCCCTCTCTCCGGAGATGCTGCCTGTCCCGTTGAGTTACTCCATGAATTTTTTGACTATCTTCGATTTAAACCAGCATCACCAGTTCTTTCCTACACAAAGAAGAGACACAGTTTAGAGTCAGTTAAATAAGTACTGCAATCGTAGTTTTCGCATTTCAAATGTCTCTAATAATGTTGAATAGTAATGTCTCTAAGAATGTTGTCCTTTTCAGAGTATGAAATTCCACCATCAATTTTAATTTTTTATGACATACATTTTCCCATTTCAACAGAATTTAAAATTGTGTGTCATTTTATTTGGTGAATATGGATTTATGTTTATAAGAATCCCTCGGGGAGTTTCTTCCTTTGCTGACTTGGCTAACCAGTCACCTTTAACCATTTTTAATGTCTTCCTGACAGACACAGCTGCAGTTTAATAGCAGGTCCAAGGTACGCAGCTGTGTAAAACATCAATCTTGTATACAATACTTAACTGATATTAACTGTGTGAAGTCAGACACAGGCAGAGATGTAAAGCTGAGACTCTGGTTAGACCGCATATGGAGTATCGTGAGCAGGTTTGGGCTCCGTATCCGAGGAGGGATGCGCTGTCGTTGGAGAGGGTCTAGAGGAGCTTTACGAGAATAATCCCGGGGATGAATGGGTTAAGGTATGATGAGCATTTGATGGCACTGTACTCAATGGAGTTTAAAAAGTTCCTTAATGAGGGGGGAACTCATTTATACTTATCAAATAGTGAAGGGCCTGGATAGAGTGGATGTGGAGAGGATGTTTCCACTAGTGGGAGACTCTAGCACCAGAGGTCATAACCTCAGAATTAAAGGACGTTCCTTTAGGAAGGAGATGAGGAGATATTTCTTCAGTCAGAAGGTGGTGAATCTGTGGAATTTATTGCCACAGAAGGTTGTGGAGGCCAAGTCAATAGATATTTTTAAGGCAGAGATAGATAGATTCTAGATTAGTACAGGTGTCAGGGGTTATGGGGAGAATGAGGTTTGGAAGGAGAGATAGATCAGCCATGATTGAATGGTGGAGTAGACATGAAGGGCTGACTGGCCTAATTCAGCTCCTATCACGTATGGACTTATGCACATGAATATATTCAGGTTGGCTGAATGCCTTTTCCTACACCCACCCCAGGAACATGTATAAAATAGTCAAGTTCAACACTAAATATCAGTGAGACCATTCACAGTAACAAATATTTTAAACAATCTGCTGGAATATGTGTAGAAAAGAACTGCAGATGCTGGTTTGTACCAAAGATAGACACAAAGTGCTGGAGTAACTCAGCGAGTCATGCAGCATCTCTGGAGCAAAAGGATGGATGACGTTTTGGCTCGGAACCCTTCATCAGACTGAAAGTAGAGGGGAAGGAACTGGAGGTCGGAAAATGTTGGCCCTGATTTGTTCTGGCCTTTTCTAGAAGCGGGTAACTAGAGAGAGAATAGGGTTCCTCAGAAACCAAAGCAGTCATCTCTGTGTGGAGACGCAGGCGATGAGCAAGGTCTTCTATTAGTATTTCTCCTCTGTTTTCACAGTGGAGGTGAACAGGAAGACTGGGGAGTCTGTAACAGTTAATGGAGATGGCTTGAAGACAATCCATATTAGATACTGAACATGTATGAAGGTAAATAAATCTCCTGGGCCTGATCGGATACATACAATAGAGTTACAAGTGAAATTATGGAGGATATATTTCTGGTTAGTTTAGTTTAGAGATACAGCGCGGAAACAGGCCCTTCGGCCCACTCAGTCTGTGCCGACCAGCGATCCCCACACATTAACACTATCCTACACACACTAGAGACAATTTACATTTATACCTAGTCAATTAACCTACAAACCTGTACGTCTTTGGAGTGTGGGAGAGTCTGGGGTTAGAGGGCACAGCCTCAGACTAAAATGACTTACCTTTAGAAAGGAGATGAGGAGCAATTTCTATAGCCAGAGGGTGGTGAATCTGTGGAATTCATTGCCACAGATGGCTGTGGCCATCATTGGGTATTTTTAAGGCAGAGATGAACAGGTTCTCAATTAGTGAAGATGTCAAAGGTTACGGGGAGAAGGAAGGAAAATGGGGTTGAGAGGGAAAGATAGATCAGCCATGATTGAATCGTGGACTATACTCGATGGGCCAAATGGACTATTTCTACTGTGACTCGTGAACTTATATGGATTTTTTTTTAAACTGTTTGATGCACTACTTTGCCATGCCACTTGAAACTAACCCTGGCATTCAACTCATTGCCAACTAGTGCCCCTGGCAAGGCAAGCAGCATAATCACGGACCAGTCACACCCTGGCCACTCCCTCTTCTCCCCTCTCCCATCAGGCAAAAAATGACAGAAGTGTGAAAACTCACACCTCCAGATTCAGGGATAGTTTCTTCCCAACTGTTATCAGGCAGCTGAACCATTCGATCAACGTGCAGAGCGCAGTCCTGAACTATTATCTACCTCATTGGAGACCCCCTGTACTATCTTTGATCGGACTTTACTGGCTTTACCTTGAACTAAACTTATTTATGTGTGTATATATATATATTCAATGGTATATGGACACACTGATCTGTTCTGTATTTATTCATGCCTACTATATTCTGTTGTGCTGAAGCAAAGTAAGAATTTCATTGTCCTATCTGGGACACATGACAATAAACTCTCTTGAACTTGAATGTGTATTTGTGTATCAGGAATCAGGAATGGCTTGATTGTAATCATATTCTGTCTTTCAGCTGTCTGCTTAGCGCGCCATAAAAGCTTTTCACTGTACCTTGGTACACACGTGACAATAAACTAAACTAATCTATATAAAGTAAACTAGTGGAGAAAAGATGCAATATTACGAAAGGCAAATTATTATGTTAAGAAAT